>NC_134363.1:30939028-31169028 GCF_048569485.1 Anomaloglossus baeobatrachus | reverse complement strand
GCTTAAAAGGTTACTCAGACTAAAGTAGGCCAAGCCCACTGATATCGATGGGGTGGACCGACGGTCTGAATTTGGGAAGAGAAGGATCAGGTCTCTGCAATTTCAGTAGAGGATCATTTTGTACTGTAGACGATAAGCTACCATCAGAATAGTCTAGAGAAAGGCAGATAATACTAGGGGAGGACAGGAGGAGGACAGAAGGTTGACAGAGGAGTCTGGAGGATGGCAGAAGGTTCCACAGGGAACAGAGGAGACTTTAGGTGGCAAAGGAGTCTGGAGGAGGGCAGAAGGTTCCAGAGGGAACAGAGGAGACAGGAGGGGGCAAAGGAGCCTGGAGGAGGGCAGAAGGTTCCAGAGGGAACAGAGGGGACAGGAGGGGGCAAAGGAGTCTGGAGGAGGGCAGAAGGTTCTAGAGGGAACAGTAGAGACTGGAGGGGGCAAAGAAGTCTGGAGGAGGGCAGAAGGTTCCAGAGGGAACAGAGGAAACTGGAGGGGTCAAAGGAGTCTGGAGGAGGTCAGAAGGTTCCAGAGGGAACAGAGGAGACAGGAGGGGGCAAAGGAGTCTGGAGGAGGGCAGAAGGTTCCAGAGGGAACAGAGGAGACTGGAGGGGGCAAAGGAGTCTGGAGGAGGTCAGAAGGCTCCAGAGGGAACAGAGGAGACTCGAGGGGGCAAAGAAGTCTGGAGGAGGGCAGAGGATTCTAGAGGGAACAGAGGAAACTGGAGGGGTCAAAGGAGTCTGGAGGAGGGCAGAAGGTTCCAGAGGGAACAGAGGAGACAGGAGGGGGCAAAGGAGCCTGGAGGAGGGCAGAAGGTTCCAGAGGGAACAGAGGAGACTGGAGGGGGCAAAGGAGTCTGGAGGAGGGCAGAAGGTTCTAGAGGGAACAGTGGAGACTGGAGGGGGGCAAAGAAGTCTGGAGGAGGGCAGAAGGTTCCAGAGGGAACAGAGGAGACTGGAGGGGTCAAAAGAGTCTGGAAGAGGGCAGAAGATTCCAGAAGGAACAGATGAGTTTGAAGGAGGCAAAGGAGTCTGGAGGAGGGAAGAGGGTTCCAGAGGGAACAGAGGAGAATGGAGGGGTCAAAGGAGTCTGGATGAGGGCAGAAGTTTCCAGAGGGAACAGAGGAGTCTGGAGGGGAAAAATGAGTCTGGAGGTCAGAAAGTTCCAAAGGGAACAGAGGAAACTGGAGGGGTCAAAGGAGTCTGCAGGAGGGCAGAAGGTTCCAGAGGGAACAAAGGAGACTGAAGGGGGCAAAGGAGTCTGGAGGGTGATAGTCTGGAGTAGACAAAGGGGTATGGCAGGGATGATCATAGAAAACACAGGAGCAATAAGCCGACCATTCCTGTATATGGGGCTGTCAAGAGAATTAGCTGCCGGAAGAATGATCATTAGGCTGATGTGTAGAGGGTCCTTAAGCTTTCCATAACTAATTGGGTGCCTTAGTGTGCAGGTGGGCTTACAAGAGCTTATAATCGATATAACAGGTTTATTGATTCTCACTTGTATCTGAAAGGTCCCTCTTCCATATGAGTAGACTCTGATGGTTAGAATAGCTTATATATGTAACCCCTTGTGTCCCTATTGTATAAGGGTCTTTGGGAGTGTGACTACTTTTGTACCCGTTATGCCCCTAGTTTAGCTGGTAGACAGGGAATTCATACACAGGGTCACAGAGACCGAGCTATAAACATCTAGAAAATACCGGGCGCACAGAAATCCTAAATATACTGTTCAGGATTTCTGTATAATTATTGAGCAAAAGTAAGAATTGTCCCCTCCTGGTTCTCCCCGTCGGGCTGGAGCCTCTTGCTAGGTGGGCTGCCATGGTCTCCTGACTGTAGGAATGGACGCGTACACGGATTTAGAGCGCCTCATTAGAAGTGTCAGAATTCAGTGATCCCATTTCACCTTAATCCGACAAACAATGAACAAATGGGAACATGACTTGGCTTAGATCCAAGGCAGCGAGCGATGGCGTCACACCCGAGAGCTGTCAGCCTCACACCCGCCACCCCCGAAATGCCAAGATGTCAGGATGACGTCCTAACAAATTACTGGAACTGACGGCAGCATGTTCCGCCATATCACAGGATTAGGTGATAAATGGATCCTTTTTAAAGGGCTCTTCCCATCTTAGGATCCTATTATCTATCCACAGGATAGACAATAACTTGCTGATTATTGGGGGGACCTGCTTTGATCCTAAGACTGGGGCTCAGAAATTAATGGAGCGGCACTATACTCGGATATCTCTGGCAGTCCCAAGACCCTTTAGTTTCTTATGGCACTAATCATTACCTATACTCCCAAAGATCCACAGCCGTACTTATTTACTGCCGCTGTCATTAGGTCCTATAATATTATTTTTAGTTTTTGGCATAGGGATGTCACTGACACCTAATTACAGGATGGACAGACTTTATGTAAAAATCAGGGATCATTCACACCCTGCACTAAATATAGATGTACAGTCGTGCCCAGTGAAATGACAATAGCGGGTGTGATTGATAATGACTAATTATTCCGGGCGACTGAAGTGCAATCTGAATGCATCTTAAGGAGGACCTGTCATTGGGTCACAAGTGTCTTATCTTGCACTTATTTAATTCACGTTGCTTCCCTGAGTATTAGTTTTTGTTTCTAGAAAATCCGCCTGCATCCCTGAGTATTATGTTTTTTGTTTTTCTAAAATCCGCCATATGGTTTCAGAGATATGGGCCTTTTTATTTAGTGGTAACTTGAAGGGATCCTCAGAGGCGTGTCTTCAGACACTATGAGCACCGCCCCTGCGGACCATATCTTTAGAACAGTATGGCAAATTTTAACAAGGCATAAAAACTAAATAAAATTTGAGGTTCAGGAATAAAATAAGAGCAAGAACTGGCCACTTATGAGCTTTTTTTGTTTTTCTAAAATCTGTCAGATCCCCTGAGTATCACATTTTTTGTTCTTCTAAAATCCGCCTGCTCCCCTGAGTATTATGGGTTTTTTCTAAAATCCGTCTGCTCCTCTGAGTATTACGTTTTGTTTTTCTAAAATCTGCCTGCTCTCCTGAGTATTACAGTTTTTGTTTTTCCAAAATCCGCCATACGGTTTCAGAGATATGGGCCTTTTTATTTAGTGCTAACTTGAAGGGATCCTCAGAGGCGTGTCTTCAGACACTGAGCACCGCCCCTGCGGACCATATCTTTACAACATTATGGCAAATTTTAGCAAGGCAAAAAAACTAAAATTTAAGGTTGAGGAATAAAATAAGACCAAGAACTGGCCACTTTTGAGCTTTTTTGTTTTTCTAAAATCTACTTGGTCCCCTGAGTATCATGTTTTTTCTTTTTCTAAAATCAGCCTGCTCCCCTGAGTATTATGTTTTGTTTTAATAAAATTCGCCTGCTTTCCCGAATATTAAATTTTTTGTTTTTCTAAAATCCGACATATGGTTTTGAAGATATGGGCTTTTTTTTTATTTAATGCTTACCTCAAGGGATCCTCGGAGGCGTGTCTCCAGACTGCTCTGAATAATTACCATATGAGAACCACCCCCGCAGACCATATCTTTAGAATTGTATGGCAGATTTTAGCAAGGCAAAAAAATAAAATTTTAGACCGAGGAATATAAAATAAGAGCAATAACTGGCCATTTCTGAACTTTGTTATTTTTCTAAAATCCGCCTGCTCCCCTGAGTATTAAGTTTTTTGTTTTTCTAAAATCTGCCTGCTCCCCGTAGCATTATGTTTTTTTTTTTTATATTAAATCCGTCTGCTTCCCTGAGTATCAAGTTTTTTGTTTTTCCAAAATCCGCCATACGGTTTCAGAGATATAGGCACTTTTTATTTTGTGCTAATGTCAAGGGATCCTTGGAGGCGTGTCTTCAGATACTATGAGCACCGCCCCCGCGGTCCATATCTTTAGAACAGTATGGCAGATTTTATGAAGTCAAAAAAATTATATAAAATTTAAGGCCAAGGAATAAAAAAAGAGCAAGTACTGGCCACTAATGATCTCTTTTGTTTTTATAAAATCCACCTGCTCCCCTGAGTATTAGATTTTTCATTTTTCTAAAATCTGCATGCTCCCCTGACTACTACGTTTTTGTGTTTTTCTCAAATCTGCCTGCTCCCTTAAGTGTTACGGTTTTTGTTTTCCTAAAATCCGCCATACAGTTTTATCACTGTTTACTTAGTGTGAACGTCAAGGGATCCTCGGAGGCGTGTCTTCAGACACTGAGCACCGCCCCCGAGGACCATATCTTTAGAATCATATGGGAAATTTTAACAAAACAAACTAAATAAAATTAAGAGCAAGGAATAAAATAAGAGCAAGAAGTGGCCACTTCTGAGCTGGTGTCTGTCCCTTTTTAAAGGGGTTGTCTTCTTTTGAGTGCAATAAGGGTCCCCTTAAAATCAATTGATCACAGTTTGTCTTATTTCTGGGAGTCGCAGTGATCTCATGTAAGTGTTCAGTTTCCCTGCAGCGCCACCACAGGAGATATGAAACACTACACCACAAATCAATGTGCTGCATTACACTTAAGAGTTATAAACTCTCCAGTCAGACCTTTAGAAGAGCTCACTGAAGGATTCTCAGTTAACTCATTCTACAGCCAGCAAATAAACAGGGCGACAGAGAGCCTATAGAAGGCAAACGGTGCCAAATTTTTAATGAAACCAAATCACAAAAATTATATTTGGCCAACAATACAAGCATTTGTCCCAAAAGGTGGAGGATATTAAGAATCTGTGACCTCATGGGGTTGTACTTTTGTTTTTTTTTCAAGGAGAAGGATCGCCTGCTCGCTCTTAACGCATTGAGTGGGAAAAACTCAGACCAACAGAACGGGAAGGAGGGTTCCTCCAAAAAGGTGAGAAATAAACCTTATATATGAATGGTATGTCACAGATCGTCTGGCTCCTTATTTTTGTAGTTTCTTGTTTTACCTTTTTATCATTCAGCATCTAGTGTAATTGCCCTTTATTTTATCATTTGAAGGAGACGTGCACTCTCAGATCTGCAGAAACATATTTATTCCCCAAATCTCATCTATCTGATGTGTATAATTAGCCTTACCCCTCCCCCCTCTAAATCCCCTCATTGCCCTAAATCCCTTTCTCGCACCCACTCCGCCTCCATTCATCTCTCATTAAATGTTTGCACTTTTCTCCGCTCTCTTGAGACGCTTCTCTTGTTTTAAGTAGGACTCCAATACGTTGGAGCTCACTTCAAAGCATGAACCTCACACGTCCATGCGCAAATTAAAAGTGAGTACACCCCAAGGAACACGCTCCAGTTTCTGTTTTATATATAGATGTGTCATAAGTAACCCTTCCCAATCACAAATAATCAAATCGGATTGACGTGAAAAAATGCACAACATAAACAATCTGGTCTGTGCAATAAAAGAGCGTTGCTGCCACCTGCTGGAAGATTGGGGAATTACAGCTTAAACTTTTTTTTTTATTATTATTATTATTATTATTATTATTATTTATTTATATATTTATTTTCTTTTGATGATTTATGTCAATTTCTTTCAAAATATTCAGCAATAATCCCCCCTAATAGACATGGAGGATGATTTGATTAATCATTTTGATGATTAAATGATTAATTAGGAAAAGAAATAAAGATTTTACCATTTTAGAATTGCCAGATCATAAAATACTATGATCTAACTATTATCATCATAATGCTAGGGCTATACTGACTTTTTGTGTGTATATATATATATATATATATATATATATATATATATATATATATATATATATATATTACATATATATATTACATATATATATTACATATATATATATATATATTACATATATATATATATTACATATTTTATTTATATATATATATATATATATATATATATATATATATATATATAAAATGTATATGGCTAAAGATAAATAATGTGTGTGTATATATATATATATATATATATATATATATTTATTTTATATATATATACGCATCTACGCATCGGGCATTCTAGAATTTACGTATTGTGTAGTTCATGTATGATTTTTGTTATATATATATATATATATATATATATAGATAGATGTTGTTGTGTGTAGTTACCAAGTGTTTGTGTAGGGGCTGTACATGTTCTGGGTGTTGTCTGGGTGTGGCAGGGGGTGAGAGCGGTGTTGTATGTGTGTTGCGTGTGTTGCGTTGTTTGTGGAGCGTTGTGTGTCTGTAGCGTTGTGTGTGTGTGTGTTGCGCGGTTTGTGTGTGTGTGGTGTGTTTTGGGGGGAGGTATGTTTTGTGCAATGTGTGTGTTGTGCGGTATGTGCGTATATTTGTGTGTGCAGCGTTGTCTGTGTGTGTGGGTGTCTGTGTAGGGCAGTTGTTTGTGGTTCCCAGTGTGTGTGTGTGTGGTGTGTTGTGCAGTGCGCGTGTGTGTGTGTGTGTGTGTGTTGGGGGGAGGTGTGCACTCCCCATCGTGCTCCATCCCCCATGCACCGCACTCCCCATCGTGCTCCATCCCCCATGCAGCGCACCCCCCATCGTGCTCCATCTCCCATGCTGCGCACTCCCAAACGTGCTCCATCCGCCATGCTGCGCACTCCCAAACGTGCTCCATCCGCCATGTTGCGCACTCCCAAACGTGCTCCATCCGCCATGTTGCGCACTCCCAAACGTGCTCCATCCGCCATGCTGCGCACTCCCAAACGTGCTCCATCCGCCATGCTGCGCACTCCCAAACGTGCTCCATCCGCCATGCTGCGCACTCCCAAACGTGCTCCATCCGCCATACTCCGCACTCCCCATCGTGCTCCATCCCCCATGCAGCGCACTCCCCATCGTGCTCCATCCCCTATGCTGCGCACCCCCCATCGTGCTCCATCTCCTATGCTGCGCACCCCCCATCGTGCTCCATCTCCCATGCTGCGCACTCCCAAACGTGCTCCATCCGCCATGCTGCGCACTCCCAAACGTGCTCCATCCGCCATGCTGCGCACTCCCAAACGTGCACCATCCTTCATGCTGCGCACTCCCAAACGTGCTCCATCCCCCATGCTGCGCACCCCCCATCGTGCTCCATCCCCCATGCTGCACCAGCATCAGCCTCTCTACCCGCAGCATCAGCCTCTCTGTCCGCAGCATCAGCCTCTCTCCTCCCAGCATCAGCCTCTCTACCCGCAGCATCAGCCTCTCTACCCGCAGCATCAGCCTCTCTGTCCCCAGCATCAGCCTCTCTGTCCCCAGCATCAGCCTCTCTGTCCCCAGCATCAGCCTCTCTGTCCCCAGCATCAGCCTCTCTGTCCCCAGCATCAGCCTCTCTGTCCCCAGCATCAGCCTCTCTGTCCCCAGCATCAGCCTCCCTGTCCCCAGCATCAGCCTCTCTGCCTGCAGCATCAGCCTCTCTCCTCCCAGCATCAGCCTCTCTGTCCCCAGCATCAGCCTCTCTCCTCCCAGCATCAGCCTCTCTCATCCCAACATCAGCCTCTCTCATCCCAACATCAGCCTCTCTCCTCCCAGCATCAGCCTCTCTGTCCCCAGCATCAGTCTCTCTGTCCCCAGCATCGGCCTCTCTCCTCCCAGCATCGGCCTCTCTCCTCCCAGCATCAGCCTCTCTCCTCCCAGCATCAGCCTCTCTCCTCCCAGCATCAGCCTCTCTGTCCCCAGCATCAGCCTCTCTGTCCCCAGCATCAGCCTCTCTGTCCCCAGCATCAGCCTCACTGTCCCCAGCATCAGCCTCTCTCCTCCCAGCATCAGCCTCTCTCCTCCCAGCATCAGCCTCTCTCCTCCCAGCATCAGCCTCTCTGTCCCCAGCATCAGCCTCTCTGTCCCCAGCATCAGCCTCTCTGTCCCCAGCATCAGCCTCTCTCCTCCCAGCATCAGCCTCTCTCCTCCCAGCATCAGCCTCTCTCCTCCCAGCATCAGCCTTTTCTGTCCCCAGCATCAGCCTCTCTCCTCCCAGCCTACCCCAGCCTCAGCCTCCCCCAGCATCAGCCTCCCCCAGCATCAGCCTCCCCCAGCATCAGCCTCTCTCCTCCCAGCATCAGCCTCTCTCTTCCCAGCATCAGCCTCTCTCCTCCCAGCCTACCCCAGCCTCAGCCTCCCCCAGCATCAGCCTCTCTCTTCCCAGCATCAGCCTCTCTCCTCCCAGCATCAGCCTCTCTCCTCCCAGCCTACCCCAGCCTCAGCCTCCCCCAGCATCAGCCTCTCTCCTCCCAGCCTCCTCCAGCACGCCGTGCTCCTCTGCCGACACTCACAGATCCGATCGCATACACTCACACACACACACACACCCGATCGCATACACTCACACACACCCGATCGCATACACTCACGCACACCCGATCGCATACACTCACGCACACCCGATCGCATACACTCACACACACACACATTGACGATATCGCACATACGCGCTGATACTCACAACATCCGGGGATATCACATGCTTCTGGCCATGTGATCCTCCGGCAGGTCCTGGAAGTTCACTGCACAGTATCGCCGCCGAGAAGCAAGCGATATCCCAGGATGTTGTGAGTATGTGGATGCGATGTGATGTGTGTGTGAGGTGTGTGTGAGGTGTGTGTGTGAGAGTGAGTGTGATCTGATGTGTGTGTGTGTTATGTGTGTGCGTGTGTATGTTCCGCCGCTGCAGGACCTTGATGCGCTGGTAACTATGCTACCATGGTTACCAGCGTATCTCGTCCCCCGCTCGCACGGGAGCCCACACCAGCATACGCCGGCCAGCCCCAGCAATGCGAGGGTATGTGTCGGCTGGGTTGGCGGCGTACGCTGATGTCGTCTCCCGGGGGTACAGTACTCACCTGGGAGTCGTGGCTCCGTGTCGGTTCGGGGAATGCGTGGGGGGGGCGGGGCCAGAGCTAGCGTCCATTGCGTGAGGGGGGCGGGGCGTGGCCGAGTTGCCAATGCCTGCAGGGGGCCGGGGCGAGAGGCCAATCTGTGGGGGGGCGGAGCCTGGGCAAGCGGCCGGCCAATCCGTGCGGGGGGGGCGGGGCCATGGCGAGCCCAGCGGCCAATCAGCTTTGTGTCACCGTAAGGACACAATTTTGGAGCAAGACAGACAGACAGACAGACAGAATAAGGCAATTATATATATATATATATATATATATATATAAATAAAATAATATATATATTTACTTTCACATATATTTTTTATATTTATATATATATATATAATTTATTTTTTATTTATTTTTTTGTTAATATTTACTTAAACTGTCCACTAGGGGCTTCAGAGGACCTCCAGCCTGCCTAGGAGAAGAGGAAATGCGCCATTTGTCCGCCAATCTGACCGCCCAGTTTCCCTTCACGGCAACAGTGAGTTGAAAAATAGTTTTGTTTTATGATGTTGAACATTATTATATAAATATATACTGTATTTTTCAGACTATAAGGCACACAATACGCCCCCCCCCTTCAAATTTGGGATGAAATTGGGGGTGCGTCTTATAGTCCAAAATGTACCTGGCTCTCTGTGCGGTGGAGCGCGGTCATAGAAGGCAGGAACAGGGTTGCCGGTGTAGGAAGCCAGTGGAGGCAGTAGTGGGTGATCACATGTGTCTGCTATTTAAGAAAATGAATATTCACTGCTCCCCACGCCCATGATACCACTCCCCACCTCTTGGCACTGAGGTCAGTGATAATAGAAATCTTCACAGTTATTTACTATCACTGACGCCGGTGCTGAGAGCTGGGTGGGATTATGGGTATGGGGGAGCAGTAAATATACATTTTGGATTAACATCTGCTTAGTGGGCAGCTGACGGCGTGTGACTGGGGGCACATGGTGCTGACGTCATGCACTGAACATCGCTTACACACCAAAGTCAGTTCCCGTCATCAGAAGAGTACACTGCATGAGCGGAGGAAAGGGGAGTATGTATACCAGGATGGGCCTATGATGGGGGACATATATACCAGGAGGGGGTCCAGGATAAGGGACACATATACCAGGATGGGAGACAAATATGCCAGGAAGGGAGACATGTATACCAGCATGGGGGACACCAGGATGCGTCAAGGATAGGGGACATATATACTAGGATGGGAGACATATATGCCAGGATTGGAGACATATATATTATGATGGGCCCAGGATAGGGGACTTATATACCAGGATCAGAGACCTATATACTAGGATGGGCCCAGGTTCGGAGACCTATATACCAGAATCGGAAACCTGCAGTATATACCAGAATAGGGGACATACTGTATATTCAAAGATTAGGGACATACATATCAGGATGGGGGACAAATATATTAAGATGGGGCCTAGGATTGGGAAATATATACCAGGATGGGGACATATCTACCAGGATGGGCCCAGGATAGAGAATATATATACTATGATGGGGGAAATATATACCAGGATGGGGGACATAGATACCAGGATGTGGGACATATATACCAGTATGGGAGACATATATACCAGGATTGGGCCCAGTATGGGTGACATATACCAGGATGGGGAACACATATTCCAGTATGAGGGACACTTATTCTAGTATGAGAGACACATATTCCAGAATGGGGATCATATATGCAAGGATGGGGGACATATATACCAGGATGGGGACATATATACCAGGATGGGGGACATATATACCAGGATGGGGGACATATATACCAGGATGGGGGACATATATACCAGGATGGGGGACATATATACCAGGATGGGGGACATATATACCAGGATGGGGCCCAGGATGGGGGACACATATTCCAGGATGGGGGACACTTATTCCAGGATGGGGGACATATATATACCAGAATGGGGACATATATATACCAGAATGGGGATCATATATGCAAGGATGGGGGACATATATACCAGTATGGGGGACATATATACCAGGATGGGGGACATATATACCAGGATGGGGGACACATATACCAGGATGGGGGACATATATATACCAGAATGGGGATCATATATACCAGGATGGGGGACATATATACCAGGATGGGGGACATATATACCAGGATGGGAGACATATATACCAGGTTTGGAGACATATATACCAGGATTGGGCCCAGGATGGGGGACACATATTCCAGGATGGGGGACACTTATTCCAGGATGGGGGACACATATACCAGGATGGGGGACACATATACCAGGATGGGGGACATATATACCAGGATGGGGGACATATATACCAGGATGGGGGACATATATACCAGGATGGGGGACATATATACCAGGTTTGGAGACATATATACCAGGATTGGGCCCAGGATGGGGGACACATATTCCAGGATGGGGGACACATATACCAGGATGGGGGACACATATACCTGGATGGGGGACATATACACCAGGATGGGGGACATATATACCAGGATGGGGGACATATATACCAGGATGGGGGACATATATACCAGGATGGGGGACATATATACCAGGATGGGGGACATATATACCAGGATGGGGGACATATATACCAGGATGGGGGACATATATAACAGGATGGGGGACATATATACCAGGATGGGGGACATATATACCAGGATGGGGGACATATATACCAGGATGAGGGACATATATACCAGGATGGGAGACATATATACCAGGATGGGAGACACATATACCAGGATTGGGTCAGGATGAGGGACATATACCAAGGTGGTGGGACACATATTCCAGGAGGGCAATCATATATACCACGACGGAGCTAATTAGTATATAGTTGAGGGAAATTACCCCCATAATGTGTTGTGACCAAATCTTTTGCTTCAATTTTTTTCCTATTTTCCTCCCCTAAAACCCAGGTGCGTCTTATAATCCGAAAAATATAGTGTGTATATATATATATATATATATATATATATATATATATATATATATATATATATATATATATATATACACACACACACGTTTCAATATATACAGTACATTGCATTCACAATATAAAAAAGTTTTCTGTTTTTACATGCTTTCTATTTCACTTCCTCGCTGTGTTTTAGTCCTCTGCTTGCTGTAAGTGAATGAGGACCTATTTATTTTTTTTCTGGACTCTCACAATCCGTTGTTCTCGCAGCTGATGTTCTGTTACACTGGTATACAGTCTTGACGTCCATCCCAAGCACAAATGAGTCAGAGCCGGGGACGTGTGTCCAGATTGGATGCAGTGGGGAGGTTTTCCTCTGACTTTTGATCACTGACAGCGAGCAGATATATTGAACATGGTGGTGCAGTGTAATACCAGTGCTCGTCTTCCTACCTTGGAGGAATCCGGGTAGAGCGGTGTGCACACAGTCACCTGTCGCCTCTCGTCTTGCAGCGTGCCTGGAGAGCGCCGGTCTGGCCCTGCACCTCGCCGTCTCCTCCAGCAGTTCTGGCGGGAAGATCGCCCTAGCCATCAGCCCCAATCTTCAGATCGCCAGAGGCCACAACCTGCAGGGTGAAGACAGGAGGTCTTGTGGAGGAAGGCTTCAGAGCAGCGCTCCCAGGCTGCCCCTGACATACAGGTAATCCTCATTAGTGTGATTGGTGTGGTTGTGTGTAGCGCTGCTCCATAGTCACTTACTGTCTTTCCTCCTCCATAGACCCATACCTAAAATAGCGGAGATGGAGCGTCAGCTGCTGGAGGCCATGGCAGAGAAAGAGCGCCTCCTGAAGGCCAGGGTGAGTAATGATCCGCAGTATAGAAGGGGGGCAATGTGTAGTGTGTACGCTGCTCTGTGCATGCTCCTGCAGCAGGACTCATCATTGAAGGGCTAGCAGAGCTGCAGCAGATAAAACAGGGATTTTATCAAAACTGCAGCAAGAAGCCCAGTAACTGACCCAGCATTGTAATCAGGGTCTCTAGCCCTATTTTATGATGACCTCAGATTGGAAAAAATTGTAATTGGTGGATCCTGTGTTATCTACTGTATATAGAGGTGTTATCAGTCATTGTACAGGAGGGAGGAGGAGGTGAGCTGTGACATCACCTATTGTGAATGGTGGATCCTGTGTTATCTACTGTATATAGAGGTGTTATCAGTCATTGTACAGGAGGGAGGAGGAGGTGAGCTGTGACATCACCTATTGTGAATGGAGGATCCTGTGTTATCTACTGTATATAGAGGTGTTATTAGTCATTGCACAGGATTGGGAGGAGGTGAGCTGTGATATCACCTATTGTGAATGGTAGATCCTGTGTTATCTGCTGTAATAGATTTATTATCAGTCATTGTACAGGAGGAGGAGGTGAGCTGTGATATCACCTATTGTGATTGGTGGATCCTGTGTTATCTACTGTATATGGAGATGTTATCAGTCATTGTACAAGAGGAGGAGGTGAGCTGTGACATCACTTATTATGAATGGTGGTTTCTGTGTTATCTACTGAATATTGAGGTGTTATCAGTCATTGTACAGGAGGAGGAGGTGAGCTGTGACATCACCTATTATGAATGGTGGTTTCTGTGTTATCTACTGAATATTGAGATGTTATCAGTCTTTGCACAGGAGAATATAAGCTCTGATATCACCTTTATATAGTAGATAACACAGGATCCACCATTCACAATAGGTGATGTCACAGCTCACCTCCTCCTCCTCCTGTACATCACCTATTGTGAATAGTGGATCCTGTGTAATCTATTATATATAGAGGTGTTATTAGTAATTGTACAGGAGGAGGAGGTGAGCTGTGACATCTCCTATTGTAAATGTTGAATCCTGTGTTATCTAGATGTGCCCGCTTTCGTTGTAATCTTGTCAGTGATGATCATGAGACTGCTGAAACGTTATCTGCACAGAGCAGAAAAGGTCATTTTAGTTTAGCGGCTGGTGTGATTTTTTTTTTTTTATATATAGTAATATGAAAAAAAAATACATTTAGCATAAAAGGCGGGTGATTTCCTGATGACACCCTCCATGTGAGCGTGCATTAGTCAAAAGTAAGGCTTCACTGTAACAATTCCCTCTCCCCCATCCTGCACTTGGCCCCATCCACTGAGCGCTGCGCGGGGCTGACCTCGCCGTCACATGACTGTCACACAACTGCTTCTGCTTTTCGGAGGCGAGCCCGGGGCACCAGCTCTTCAGTGAGTCAGACGGCAGAAGTGGCACAGGACGCGGGTATGGAGTCTGCGGCCGGCTGGTGTGTGTGTGTGTGTATGTGCCCGGGCCCTGCGTCTCGTGCAGCCTGGTGTATGTGTGCATTATAGGAGCCCTTATATGATAATCTATAGGTTGTATAGAAGCTATTTTGCAGACTCTCCCATCTCCCTGCTGCTCCCTGACAAGCCAGTTGACAAACAAGTTTTTCATGTTTGCTCTGATCCTTTACAAACAGGGCAGATAAGCAGCTGAGGATAGACATATATATATATATATATATATGTATGTATGTGTATGTATATATGTATGTATATATATACAAAATCCTGTAAATATGCATCCATGAGTCATCCCCAGTTTGAAAACCCCAAAAATCCATATCTGGGTTTGCATAGACACTACGACCTAGACCGATCCTGTTATAATACTTTGGATTTTGTGTGTACGGGTGATTTTAGTTAAAGGGGATGTCCAGGAGAACCGCATATATAATAGACAGAGACATAGGACATACATCAATCTAACAGTTATCACATAAACAGTAGTTGGCTTTGTAAGCTGAAATATCCCCTTAAAGGGGATATGCCACCAGGTCATAAGTGTCTAATTTTATTCCCTCTCCTCCCCAGAGTATTCCAGTTTTTGTTTTTTTTAATTCCACCATACGGTTCCAGAGATATGGGCACTTTAATACCCCCTTAAAGGGGATTTGCCATCAGGTCTTAAGTGTTTAGTGATTGCTCTTAC
The DNA here is from genome assembly GCF_048569485.1 of Anomaloglossus baeobatrachus. Classification (NCBI taxonomy): domain Eukaryota; kingdom Metazoa; phylum Chordata; class Amphibia; order Anura; family Aromobatidae; genus Anomaloglossus; species Anomaloglossus baeobatrachus. The sequence continues at coordinate 31,154,233 of NC_134363.1, read as the reverse complement.
CTTATTCCCTCTCCTCCACTGAGTATTCCAGTTTTTGTTTATTTTAAATCCGCCATACGGTTACAGAGATATGGGCACTGAAATACCCCCTTAAAGGGGATTTGCCACCAGGTCATAAGTGTCCAGTGTTCGCTTTTATCTTATTCCCTCTCCTCCCCTGAGTATTATAGTTTTTGTTTTTTTTAAATCCGCTATACGGTTCCAGAGATATGGGCACTGAAATACCCTCTTAAAGGGGATTTGCCATCAGGTCATATGTGTCTAGTGTTTGCTCTTATCTTATTCTCACTCCTCCCCTAAGTAATCCAGTTTTTGTTTTTTTTAATTCCGCCATACGGTTCCAGAGTTATGGGTACTTTAATACACCCTTAAAGGGGATTTGCCATCAGGTCATAAGTGTTGGGAGTTTGCTCTTTTCTTATTCCCGCTCCTCCCCTGAGTATTCCAGTTTTTGCTTTTTTAAAATCCGCCATACAGTTCCAGAGATATGGGCACTGAAATACCCCCTTAAAGGGGATTTTCCACCACGTCATAAGTGTCTAGTGTTTGCTTTTATCTTATTCCCTCTCCTCCCCTGAGTATTCCAGTTTTTGTTTTCTTTAAATCCGCCAAACAATTCCAGAGCTATGGGCACTGAAACACCCCCTTAAAGGGGATTTGCCATCAGGTCATAAGTGTCTAGTGTTTGCTCTTATCTTATTCCCTCTCCTCCCCGGAGTATTCCAGTTTTTGTTTTTTTTTAATTCCACTATACGGTTCCAGAGATATGGGCACTTTAATACACCCTTAAAGGCGATTTGCCATCAGGTCATAAGTGTTGGGAGTTTGCTCTTATCTTATTCCCTCTCCTCCCCGGAGTATTCCAGTTTTTGTTTTTTTTAATTCCACCATACGGTTCCAGAGATATGGGCACCAAAATACCCCCTTAAAGGGGATTTACAACCAGGTCATAAGTGTCTAGTGTTTGCTCTAATCTTATTCCCTTTTCTCCCCTGAGTATTCCAGTTTTTGTTGTTTTTAAATCCACCATACGGTTCCAGAGATATGGGTACTGAAATACCCCCTTAAAGGAGATTTGCCACCAGTTTATAAGTGTCTAGTGTTTGCGCTTATCTTATTCCCTCTCCTCCCCTGAGTATTCCAGTTTTTGTTTTTTTTTTAAATCCGCCATACGGTTCCAGAGATATGGGCACCAAAATAGCCTCTTAAAGGGGATTTACAACCAGGTCATAAGTGTCTAGAGTTTGCTCTTATCTTATTCCCTCTCCTCCCCGGAGTATTCCAGTTTTTGTTTTTTTTTTAATTCCACCATACGGTTCCAGAGATATGGGCACTTTAATACCCCCTTAAAGGGGATTTGCCATCAGGTCATAAGTGTCCAGTGTTCGCTTTTATCTTATTCCCTCTCCTCCCCTGAGTATTATAGTTTTTGTTTTTTTTAAATCCGCTATACGGTTCCAGAGATATGGGCACTGAAATACCCTCTTAAAGGGGATTTGCCATCAGGTCTTAAGTGTTTAGTGTTTACTCTTACCTTATTCCCTCTCCTCCCCTGAGTATTCCAGTGCTTGTTTTTTTTAAATCCACCATACGGTTCCAGAGATATGGGCACTTTTTTATTAAGTGCTCATTTTTATGGTTTTACTAAGTGGGCGTGGCTCACAGGCGTCTCTGGGGGCATGTCTTTAGGCAGTTAGCCACACCCTTTTTGTAGAGACCCCACACAATTGCTCTTCTTAAAAAAGGTCCATATCTCTGGAACCGTATGGCGGATTTAAAAAAAATAAAAAACGGATTACTCAGGGGAATAATGGGAATAAAATGTGAGTAAAAAGAATTCACTTTTGACCATGTAACACTCCCCCTTTAAGATGCCCAAATATCGGGGATAACTGTCTATTATCTCCTAACATCGGTGGAGGGAAGGAAACCGATGCCAGACTCATTAGATAGTCGTTCGATGCCTTCACAATCAGTGGATTCAGACAAGTCTTTATATATAGTGTTTCTGAGACAAGGAAATCTGGAGGTTATGAGAGTAATGCCGTGTGTTATCCGTCATGGAGGAGCCATTGTTTTCATAGGGTGGAGCTGAGAATAGAGCCATTGTTTGACTAAGGAGACTCAGGCCAAGCGTGACTTCATACGCATCGGTGTTTCACAATGCACAGCCTGTCTCAGGGAAGACACCTGCTGTCTAGTCGTGTCCTTGAATGGTTCACACCTTCCTTGTGCTCTTTTGTCGTGTCCTTGAATGGTTCACACCTTCCTTGTGCTCTCTTGTCGTGTCCTCGCACGGTTCACACCATCCTCTGTGCTCTGTAGTTGTGTCCTCACGCGGTTCACACCTTCCTTCTGCTCTCTTGTCGTGTCCTCGCACGGTTCACACCTTCCTTGTGCTCTCTCGTCATGTCCTTGAATGGTTCACAACTTCCTTGTGCTCTCTAGTCATGTTCTCGTGCGTTTCACACCTTCCTTGTGCTCTCTTGTCGTGTCCTCACGCGGTTCACACCTTCCTTCTGCTCTCTTGTCGTGTCCTCGCACGGTTCACACCTTCCTTGTGCTCTCTCGTCATGTCCTTGAATGGTTCACAACTTCCTTGTGCTCTCTAGTCATGTTCTCGTGCGTTTCACACCTTCCTTGTGCTCTCTTGTCGTGTCCTCACGCGGTTCACACCTTCCTTCTGCTCTCTTGTCGTGTCCTCGCACGGTTCACACCTTCCTTGTGCTCTCTCGTCATGTCCTTGAATGGTTCACAACTTCCTTGAGCTCTCTAGTCATGTTCTCGTGCGTTTCACACCTTCCTTGTGCTCTCTTGTCGTGTCCTCACGCGGTTCACACCTTCCTTGTGCTCTCTAGTCATGTTCTCGCGCGGTTCACACCTTCCTTGTGCTCTCTAGTTGTGTCCTCACGCGGTTCACTCCTTCCTTGTGCTCTCTTGTCGTGTCCTCGCACGGTTCACACCATCCTCTGTGCTCTCTAGTCATGTCTTCACGCAGTTCACACCTTCCTTGTGCTCTCTAGTCGTGTCCTCACGCGGTTCACACCTTCCTTGTGCTCTCTAGTCATGTTCTCACGCGGTTCACACCTTCCTTGTGTTCTCTAGTCGTGTCCTCACGCGGTTCACACCTTCCTTGTGCTCTCTAGTCGTGTCCTCGCACGTTTCACACCATCCTCTGTGCTCTCTAGTCGTGTCTTCACACAGTTCACCCCTTCCTTGTGCTCTTTAGTCGTGTCCTCGCATGGTTCACACCTCCCTTGTGCTCTCTAATCGTATCTTCGCATGGTTGACACCTTCCTTGTGCTCTCTAGTCGTCTCCTCGCACGGTTCACACCATCCTTTGTGCTCTCTAGTCATGTCCTCGCACGGTTCACACCATCCTCTGTGCTCTCTAGTCATGTCCTCGCACGGTTCACACCTTCCTTGTGCTCTCTAGTCATGTCCTCGCACGGTTCACACCATCCTCTGTGCTCTCTAGTCATGTCCTCGCACGGTTCACACCTTCCTTGTGCTCTCTAGTCATGTCCTCGCACGGTTCACACCTTCCTTGTGCTCTCTAGTCATGTCCTCGCACGGTTCACACCATCCTCTGTGCTCTCTAGTCATATCCTCGCACGGTTCACACCTTCCTTGTGCTCTCTAGTCATGTCCTCGCACGGTTCACACCATCCTCTGTGCTCTCTAGTCATGTCCTCGCACGGTTCACACCTTCCTTGTGCTCTCTAGTTGTGTCCTCGCACGGTTCACACCTTCCTTGTGCTCTCTAGTCATGTCCTCGCACGGTTCACACCATCCTCTGTGCTCTCTAGTCATGTCCTCGCACGGTTCACACCTTCCTTGTGCTCTCTAGTCATGTCCTCGCACGGTTCACACCATCCTCTGTGCTCTCTAGTCATGTCCTCGCACGGTTTACACCTTCCTTGTGCTCTCTAGTCATGTCCTCGCACGGTTCATCCCTTCCTTGTGCTCTCTAGTCGTGTCCTCGCACGGTTCACCCCTTCCTTGTGCTCTCTAGTCGTGTCCTCGCACGGTTCATCCCTTCCTTGTGCTCTCTAGTCGTGTCCTTGCACGGTTCACCCCTTCCTTGTGCTCTCTAGTCGTATCTTCGCATGGTTCACACCTTCCTTGTGCTCTCTAGTCGTGTCCTTGCGCGGTTCACACCTTCCTTGTGCTCTCTAGTCGTGTCTTCGCACGGTTCATACCTTCCTTGTGCTCTCTCGTCATGTTCTCGCACGGTTCACCCCCTCCTTGTGCTCTCTAGTCATGTTCTCGCACGGTTCACACCTTCCTTGTGCTCTCTAGTCATGTTCTCGCGCGATTCACATCTTCCTTGTGCTCTCTAGTCATGTTCTCGCGCGATTCACACCTTCCTTGTGCTCTCTAGTCATGTTCTCGCATGGTTCACACCTTCCTTGTGCTCTCTAGTCGTGTCCTCACGCGGTTCACACCTCCCTTGTGCTCTCTAGTCGTGTCTTCGCACGGTTCATACCTTCCTTGTGCTCTCTAGTCATGTTCTCGTGCAGTTCACCCCTTCCTTGTGCTCTCTAGTCGTGTCTTCGCACGGTTCACACCTTCCTTGAGCTCTCTAGTCATGTCTTCGCACGGTTCACACCTTCCTTGTGCTCTCTAGTCATGTTTTCGTTCGGTTCACACCTTCCTTGAGCTCTCTAGTCGTGTCTTCGCACGGTTCACACCTTCCTTGTGCTCTCTAGTCATGTTCTCGCGCGGTTCACACCTTCCTTGAGCTCTCTAGTCATGTCCTCGCGCGGTTCACACCTTCCTTGTGCTCTCTAGTCGTGTTCTCGCATGGTTCACACCTTCCTTGTGCTCTCTAGTCATGTCCTCGCGCGGTTCACCCCTTCCTTGTGCTCTCTAGTCGTGTCTTCGCACGGTTCATACCTTCCTTGTGCTCTCTTGTCATGTTCTCGCGCAGTTCACCCCTTCCTTGTGCTCTCTAGTCGTGTCTTCGCACGGTTCACACCTTCCTTGAGCTCTCTAGTCATGTCTTCGCACGGTTTACACCTTCCTTGTGCTCTCTAGTCATGTTTTCGTTCGGTTCACACCTTCCTTGAGCTCTCTAGTCGTGTCTTCGCACGGTTCACACCTTCCTTGTGCTCTCTAGTCATGTTCTCGCACGGTTCACACCTTCCTTGTGTTCTCTAGTCATGTTCTCGCACGGTTCACACCTTCCTTGTGCTCTCTAGTCATGTTCTCGCGCGGTTCACACCTTCCTTGTGCTCTCTAGTCATGTTCTCGCGCGGTTCACACCTTCCTTGTGCTCTCTAGTCATGTCCTCGCACGGTTCACACCTTACTTGTGCTCTCTAGTCATGTTCTCGCGCGGTTCACACCTTCCTTGTGCTCTCTAGTCATGTCCTCGCACGGTTCACACCTTCCTTGTGCTCTCTAGTCATGTTCTCACGCGGTTCACACCTTCCTTGTGCTCTGTAGTCGTGTCCTCGCGCGGGTCACACCTTCCTTGTGCTCTCTAGTCATGTTCTCGCATGGTTCACACCTTCCTTGTGCTCTCTAGTCATGTTCTCGCACGGTTCACACCTTCCTTGTGCTCTCTAGTCATGTTCTCGCACGGTTCACACCTTCCTTGTGCTCTCTAGTCATGTTCTCGCACGGTTCATACCTTCCTTGTGCTCTCTAGTCATGTTCTCGCACGGTTCACACCTTCCTTGTGCTCTCTAGTCATGTTCTCGCGCGGTTCACACCTTCCTTGTGCTCTCTAGTCATGTTCTCACGCGGTTCACACCTTCCTTGTGCTCTCTAGTCATGTTCTCATGCGGTTCACACCTTCCTTGTGCTCTCTAGTCATGTTCTCGCATGGTTCACACCTTCCTTGTGCTCTCTAGTCATGTTTTCGTTCGGTTCACCCCTTCCTTGTGCTCTCTAGTCGTGTCCTCACGCGGTTCACACCTTCCTTGTGCTCTCTAGTCATGTTCTCACGCGGTTCACACCTTCCTTGTGCTCTCTAGTCATGTCCTCGTTCGGTTCACCCCTTCCTTGCGCTCTCTAGTTGTGTCCTCACGCGGTTCACACCTTCCTTGTGCTCTCTAGTCATGTTCTCACGCGGTTCACACCTTCCTTGTGCTCTCTAGTCATGTTCTCACGCGGTTCACACCTTCCTTGTGCTCTCTAGTCATGTTCTCGCGCGGTTCACACCTTCCTTGTGCTCTTTAGTCATGTTCTCACGCGGTTCACACCTTCCTTGCGCTCTCTAGTTGTGTCCTCACGCGGTTCACACCTTCCTTGTGCTCTCTAGTCATGTTCTCACGCGGTTCACACCTTCCTTGTGCTCTCTAGTCATGTTCTCACGCGGTTCACACCTTCCTTGTGCTCTCTAGTCATGTTCTCGCGCGGTTCACACCTTCCTTGTGCTCTTTAGTCATGTTCTCGCGCGGTTCACACCTTCCTTGTGCTCTCTAGTCATGTTCTCGCGCGGTTCACACCTTCCTTGTGCTCTCTAGTCATGTTCTCGCGCGGTTCACACCTTCCTTGTGCTCTCTAGTCATGTTCTCGCGCGGTTCACACCTTCATTCATTACGCTGCAATATTTCTAAAGCTGTAATCTCGCTCATAATCCGTTCTTTTTGCTTACTCCCAGGAGGAGAAGAGAGCGGCTAAAGAAATGACAAAGCGTCTGGAACTGGAGCAAAACCACGTGAAGGAAGAAGCCGCGGTCTCCAACCCCCCCTTAGTGCAGACAGTCGTACCTGAGACTCCCGCAGAGCCCGTAAGTCTGCACACCCCCTCACTGCTCACCTGTTGCATTATGTTTTCATATCCAAAGCTGCATTAAGAATTCGTCTTCTCCTTTTCAGCCGCCCCTCGACCTCCGATCGTATCTGGAAGCCTCGGGGCACAGCGTGGAGACCTGTCCGCACGTACGGGTCAGTGCCATGTGCTGCAAGGGCTACCTGGTGAAGATGGGCGGCCGGATAAAGACGTGGAAGAAGCGCTGGTTCGTGTTTGACAGGCAGAAGAGACGACTGGCGTACTATGCAGGTGCCTGCGGGGTTATCTTGTGGACAGATGGCGCCACAATGTGTTATAATGGATGTAGGTGACGTGTATGGCTATAATGACCTGTGTGATGGTTCTGCAGACAAAGAAGAGCAGAAGCTGAAGGGGGTGATCTATTTCCAGGCCATAGAGGAGGTGTATTATGACCACTTACGCAGTGCCTCTAAGGTGAGTAATCTGTCCCCTCCATCCTCAGTGTCCCTACCGTATAGTGCCAGCCTCAGTGTCTCCTCCATATAGTGCCAGCCTCAGTGTCCCTACGGTATAGTGCCAGCCTCAGTGTCCCTACCATATAGTGCCAGCCTCAGTGCCTCCTCCATATAGTGACCCCTCAGTGTCCCTACCGTATAGTGCCAGCTTCAGTGTCCCTACCGTATAGTGCCAGCCTCAGTGTCCCTACTATATAGTGCCATCCTCGGTGTCTCCTCCATATAGTGACCCCTCAGTATCCCTACCATATAGTGCCAGCCTCGGTGTCTCCTCCATATAGTGACCTTTCAGTGTCCCTACCATATAGTGCCAGCCTCAGTGTCCCTACCGTATAGTGCCAGCCTCAGTGTCCCTACCGTATAGTGCCAGCCTCAGTGTCTCCTCCATATAGTGACCCCTCAGTATCCCTACCATATAGTGCTAGCCTCATTGTCTCCTCCATATAGTGACGCCTCAGTCTTCCTACCATATAGTGCCAGCCTCTTTGTCTACTCTATATAATTCCTCCGCAGTGTCCCTACCATATTGTGCCAGCCTCTGTGTGCCCACTATACTGTGCAAGACTTGATGTACCCCCCATATAGTGTCATCCACAGTATGTCCACCATACTGTGCCAGCCTTTATGTCCCCTCCATATAGTGTCATCCATAGTGTGCCCACCATACTGTGTCAGTGAATGTCCCCTCTATATAGTGCCAGCCTCAGTCTTCCTACCATATAGTGCCAGCTTCAGTGTCCCATCCATATAGTGTCAGCCTCAGTGTGCCTGCCATACTGTGCTAGTGAGTGGCCCTTTCATATAGTGCCAGCCTCAGTCTTTCTACTATAGTGCCAGCCTCGGTGTCCCTTCCATATAGTGTTAGGCACCGTGTGCTCACCATACTATGCCAGTGAGTGTCACCTCTATATAGTGCCTGCCTCAGTGTGCCTTCCATATCCTGCCAGCTCTAGTATCTATCCTCCCCCCAATAGACAGGCCTTCCCCCTCTGCGTCCATCTTAATGAGCTTCTTAATGTCCTACTCTTATTCTTTTTACTTCTCCAGAGCCCACACCCCAAGCTGACATTTTGTTTGAAGACCTTTGAGCGCCTGTTTTGTATGGTGGCCCCGACCCCGGAAGCCATGAGGATATGGATGGACGTGATGGTCACGGCCGCTGAGGAGAATTCGCGATACTGAGAACTTTTTTGGGACTTGAGCCAAAGGAAAAAGGGGAAGACAAGGACATAAAGCAATGACTTGTTATAAAAAAAGGAGGAACTTGTGAGAGAAATATGACTGAAGCCACAGAAGGAAACTGACATATGGCCGGGTCGTGGGAGGTTTTACCGGTCTTTCCCTGGTGTACGCCGGCTTATGTATATACATCCATTCGTTCTGCTCCTTTTTACCTGTGAACTTGTATATTACTCTTTCTGGATGTAATATAATGGTACTAAAGGCTTTCGCAACCCTCTGGGCATTTATGTATGAGAAGTGATATTTACAGTATGTTGGCGGCCATTTTGAGAACAGAATGCAGGACCTGAGATACAAAATGGCTGTCCTGAACCTTTGTGAAGACTGCCAAGAACTGATGGGGGAAAAAATCCAAAGGATTTGGCAGTTTGGAGATGTTTTCAACATGGCCTGGTGATATGAAGTCAAGCCATGAGGGACCACAATTTTTTCCAAAAATTTGGGACACTTTTAAGCCCCCCCCCTCCAAAACAGACCCTTTTATTCGTGCGGTTTTGCTAAGCGAGTCTTCCAAATTCGATCTGCTCGAATACAGATTCGTTTTGGTCTGAATTCGGCCAACGAGTGGTGAAAAGGGGTGAAAAAAATTATCAGTAGATCGGCCCGAAGTACCGGCGGAGGTGGAGACTACAGACGTCTGTCAAATGTTGACCCCCTTCCCGGCCCTGACACGAATCGATTCGCTCCTCTGTACTAAAAACGTATCGATGGTTTTGGATTGTGAATGGACAGAAATGAAGCGGGTTCATGTACGTGTTTGTAGGAGGCCACGTGACAGGGCCGCAAAACAAAAAAATTACCACATTGCCTTTTTAATTCACTTTTGCTGCTAAAAACATTTTACAAATAAAGTTGGACAGTTGTCAATAGGCGCTCAGGTTTTGTTGCCAATGGCGACCCTTCAGAATCCCTTCAAAGTGAAACCTGGTTTCTGATTGGTTGTTAAAGCCTGTCATGTCTCCCTGTCACTGATTTAGTTGTCAATAGGTTTCGTTGCCAATGGCGACCCTTCAGAATCTCTTCAAAATGAAACTTGGTTTCTGATTGGTAGTTAAAGCCGTTCATGTCTCCCTGTCACTGATTTAAGGCTGGTTGCCGTCTGATTTGCCCATTTCAACCAATTACAACTCAGCTTTCATTTTTTAACGTGCTCTGCTAAAATGAAAGCTGCGTTGTGATTGGTTGCTACGGGCGACAGGCAGATTTTCTAATGACAATATGGCTGCCTAATGAGCAGTTTAAGCCCAGTGATATCCCTCACTTACTAAAAAGCAGCCATCTTGTGCTCTGAAGCAAAGTCATAAAATGGCTGCCACTTTTATTGTCGGAGAAATGTCCCTTAGTTCCTGGTCACATGAACTAAGGGATAGAATTTAGTCCCTGGTTACAAAATGGCCGCCTTTCTAGTATTAGTAGTAGGCCTCAGGGCTTTTTTTGTGATGGAAGATGTAAATTAATCACATCGCTGTATATATTTACATGTTTTCGAGACACAAAACAGGAGGGTCTGTGCCCCTCATGCCAGAGGGCACACGTCGTGGAGGAGGATCCATTTTGTGACCAGTCAGATGCCCCCTGCCCCTTTTTTCTTTTTGATTTGTGCGCCATTGTGTAGGATTGTAGACTTGTATAAAGTTCTGTATATTTAGGGGAACCTCTGGTGAAAGGGCCGTTACTACTTTTTGTTCCAAACATTACATTTATTTTATTTATTTTATTCCTATAATAAAAATGTTAAATTGTGTGAAGAAACGCAGAGATTTCTTGTGTAGATAATACTAGGGGGTATGTGTGTTTTTGGAGGGTCTCCTCATCATCTCACCAGTATATTGGGTATATTCTCTGCCCACGTGTATATGACAGTTTTTTTCAAATGTGTCCGTAGAGCTGTATTTCATCATGACAACAGCAGGTTGCATGTTGCTTATATTACTGTGAGCAGCCTGTGTGGCCTAAACATGCTACCATGGCTGCAGCATCTCTAGACTCGTCTCCTGTGGCTGCAGCATCTCCAGACTTGTCTTCTGTGCCTGCAACAGCTCCAGACTTGTCTTCTGTGCCTGCAGCATCTCCAGACTTGTCTCCTGTGCCTGCAGCATCTCCAGACTTGTCTTCTGTGCCTGCAGCATCTCCAGACTTGTCTTCTGTGCCTGCAGCATCTCCAGACTTGTCTTCTGTGCCTGCAGCATCTTCTGACTTGTCTCTTGTGGCTGCAGCATCTCCAGACTTGTCTCCTGTGGGTTCAACATCTGCAGACTTGTCTCTCGTGGCTGCAGCATCTCCAGACTTGTCTCCTGTGGCTGCAGCATCTCCTGACTTATCTCCTGTTGCTGCAGCATCTCCAGACTCATCTCCTGTGGCTGCAGCGTCTCCAGACTTGTCTCCTGTGGCTGCAGCGTCTCCAGACTCGTCTCCTGTGGCTGCAGCATCTCCAGACTTGTTTCCTGTGGCTGCAGAATTTCCAGACTCGTCTCCTGTGGCTGCAGCGTCTCCAGACTCGTCTCCTGTGGCTGCAGCGTCTCCAGACTCGTCTCCTGTGGCTGCAGCATCTCCAGACTCGTCTCCTGTGGCTGCAGCATCTCCAGACTTGTCTCCTGTGCCTGCAGCATCTCCAGACTTTTCTCCTGTGCCTGCAGCATCTCCAGACTTTTCTCCTGTGGCTGCAGCATCTCCAGACTTGTCTCCTGTTGCTGCAGTATCTCCAGACTTGTCTTCTGTGCCTGCAACATCTCCAGACTTGTCTTCTGTGCCTGCAGCATCTCCAGACTTTTCTCCTGTGGCTGCAGCATCTCCAGACTTTTCTCCTGTGGCTGCAGCATCTCCAGACTTGTCTCCTGTGGCTTCAACATCTCCAGACTTGTCTTCTGCGGCCTGCAACATTGGCTCCTGCTGCTGTTTACCTGTTAAATGCCGCTGTCAGAGATTAACTGAGGCATATAACATGCGTCGGCAGGGGGGTGCATCATTCCATGTGCCCATCGATGTAACCATGACGATGCCAATGGGTAATCATGACAGCCAATAGTCTACTGACATCCTCGTGCCTGTCATTATGAATCTCCCATGAAAACCAGTGTTTATCTGTCATGTAGGAGATCCTGATTTTCACTATACATAGCAGTGCTCATACACTGCCATGTATAGCACAAGCAATCAAAGGATCGCAGCTTCAAGTCCCCTAAGAGGACTATTAAATATGGTAAAAAGTAAAAAAAATTTAAAAAATATGAATAAATAAATACACCTTCAAATAAAACAATAAAAAAAAATATAAATGCACAGATTTGGTATCGCTACATTAGTAAAAGTCTGCTCTATGAAAATATAAACTAAATTAATCAGATAGGTAAACAGTGTAACAAGAAAAATTTTTGAGATGCCAGGATTTTATTTTTTGGCCTCTGCAACATTGCAATAAGAGGCGATCAGAACTTTGTAGCTACATTAAAATGGTATTAATAAAAAAAAATCAGGTCAAGGTGCAAAAAATAAGCCATAACACAATCCCATATCCCAAAAAATGAAAACGTTGCGAGTCTCAGAACATGGCGATTCAAGCAAAATGTATTTCATTTTTTTAACATTTCTGGGGGGTTTTTTTTTTGCTTTTTTTTTGGGGGGGGGCAGTATCACAAATAAACATTTACATTCAGGAACCTTATAGATGATGTTGTCTCTAGTAATTCCTTTCTATTCTTCATCTTGTCCTGACGCCATGATGACTTTTCACATTCACATCTCGTCTCTGCAGATTTCCATCTTCTCCGGTCTTCTGCAGCACGATGCCCCTAAAAGTAGCAGAATGATTATAATACTTCTACTTAAAAATATCTGCCCTACACTGTGCCCCAGACTAAATAATGGCCCCAGTATTCTCTGCACAAAATATGACCCACACTGTCCCTCTTATGGTACATGCCCTCCACACTCCCTCTCCTTTCCATACTAGGCCCCTTCTTCACACTGTTTTTTACACTGTGTCCCCTTATACTGCCCAGTCTTTATATTGTGCCTTCATCCCACTCCCCCCCTCCTTGCTATAACCTCACACTGTCCCCCCATTCTGCCCCCTCTCCATACCACCCCCCTCCACTACCCAGTCTTTATTCTGTGCCCCTCACATTCTTCTCATCCCTTACTGTCTCCTCACTACCTCCTGTGTGTCCATATACTTTTCCCCCTCACTCCCCATCCTGCCCACTTGCTCCTCATACCAGGTCACTCTTTATTCTGTGTCCTCAAAATTTATTTCCAGTTCGCTCCACATCCTCTGTCCCCATGCATCACCCCTCATCCTCTGTCCCCATACATCACCCCCCATCCTCTCTCTCCCCATGCATCACCCCTCATCCTCTCTGTCCCCATGCATCACCCCCTCATCCTCTCTGTCCCCATGCATGAAACCTCATCCTCTTTCTCCCCATGCATGAAACCTCATCCTCTCTCTCCCCATACTGTGTCCAAAGATACTTCCCCCTCCCCATCCTCTCTTCCCACCATACTCTGTGCACAGATAGTTCCCTCCCCCACCCATACAGTGTATATATATATTGCCCCCTCCCCACCCTCTGTCCCCCCCAAAGTGTGTCCACAAATGGTTCCCATTCCCCACCCTCTGTCCCCCCATAGTGTGTCCACATATAGTTCCCTCCCCCACCCTCTCTACCCCATACTGTTTCATAAATACTCCCCTCTCACCCTATAATGTTCCTCCTCCGTGTCCTCTTCAGCTCCACAGTGTAGCACTTATCAGCGTTTCTCTGCCTCCTCCGCGCTGCGGCGTTGGCTTCCGGGTCAGCAGTCTGATCAGCTGACCTGATCACATGAAAGCCGTCACGCTGACCCGGAGGTCAGCGCCAGGGATCACTGTTCAATTGTCCTCGTGTCTGACAGATGGAAGGGACAATTGAGCAGTGGGAGCCGCGCGCTGCACTTTCTATGAGTGCAGCTGTCAGCGTGACAGCCACACTCAGAGAATAGCGGCTCCCACCCCAGCAGACTTCCACACCGCTGCATCAGGCAGCCCGACAGCACCCGCCAGCTCCCCCTAGAGACACCTCTGGCTTGTGCCTCCACTCCACATAGCTAATTTGTATAGTTTACAAATTAGCCATGTGGACAGAACCAGAGACGCTCTTCAGATTAACCGGTAAGCCGTACCGGCGCATACCACTGCAAAAAAAGCACTGCCCAAAACTATGCAGTGTTTGGTATCTACGTAATGGTATTGGCCTGGAAAATTATATTCCCTGGTCACTTTTACCGTATAGCGAACATGGTAAATAAAAAAGCAAAAAACTGTTGTGAAATTCCACTTACAACGCACTTGGATTTTTTTTTCCTGCTTTACATGATAAAATGAATGGTGTCATTCAAAAGTACAACCCGCAAAAAACAAGACCTCATCTGGCTATGCGGATAAATAAAGAAGATTATGGCTCCTGGAAGGAGGGGAAGGGAAACCGAATAGAAAGAAATGGAAGATTGCCCAGGGGTGAATGGGTTAAATTCGTTCTCCAGGCTATCACAATCTCATGACTAACTCATAAGTGTACATTTTTTATATTATTCAGTTTTCCTGCAAGAAGATTTTTTATACATATATATATACTAGAAGGTGGCCCGATTCTACGCATCGGGTATTCTAGAATTTACGTATTGTGTAGTTAATGTATGATTTTTGTTATATATATATATATATATATAGATGTTGTTGTGTGTAGTTGCCAAGTGTTTGTGTAGGGGCTGTACATGTTCTGGGTGTGGCGGAGGGTGAGAGCGGTGTTGTATGTGTGTTGCGTTGTTTGTGGAGCGCTGTGTGTCTGTAGCGTTGTGTATGTGTGGTGCTGTGTGTGTTGCGCGGTTTGTGTGGGTGTGGGGTGTGTGTTTTAGGGGGAGGTATGTTTTGTGCAATGTGTGTGTTGCGCGGTATGTGCGTATATTTGTGTGTGCCGCGGTGTTTGTGTGTTGTGTGTTGTGTGTGTGTGGGTGTCTGTGTAGGGCGGTGTTTGTGGCTCCCAGTGTGTGTGTGGTGTGTTGTGCAGTGCGTGTGTGGCGGTGTGTGTGTATGTTTCGGGGGGAGGTGTGCACCCCCCCATCGTGCTCCATCCCCCATGCTGCCCACCCCCATCGTGCTCCATCCCCTATGCTGCGCACCCCCCCATCGTGCTCCATCCCCCATGCTGCGCACCCCCCATCGTGCTGCATCCCCCATGCTGCGCACTCCCCATCGTGCTCCATCCCCCATGCTGTGCACCCCCCATCGTGCTCCACAGTCACACATCAGACAGTATACACGCACACATCTGATTGCATACACTCACACCCCACTTCTGCCTGTGCCCTCCGTTGGGCGGTCCCAGCAGCTGTGCTGCACGCAGTGCTCCTCTGCCTTCTGCCGACACGCACACACCCGATCGCATACACGCACACACCCGATCGCATACACGCACACACCCGATCGCATACACGCACACATCCGATCGCATACACGCACACACCCGATCGCATACACGCACACATACATTGACGATATCGCACATACACGCTCACACTCACAACATCCGGAGATACCACATGCTTCCGGCCATGTGATGCTCCGGCAGGTCCTGGAAGGTCACTGCACAGTATCGCCGCCGAGAAGTAAGCGATATCTCTGGATGTTGTGAGTGTGTGGATGCGATCTGATGTGTGTGTGAGGTGTGTGTGAGAGTGAGTGTGATCTGATGTGTGTGTGTGTGTGTGTGTGTTCCGCCGCTGCAGGACCTTGATGCGCTCACCTGCTCCCGGTCGGCTTCTGGTGAGTATGATCGGGGGTCTTCTTTCTTCTCTCTTCTGCACATGTGTACCGGGAGCCGGTGTACGCTGGTAACCATGCTACACAATATTACCCGATGTGTACCATGGTTACCAGCGTACCCCGCCCCCCGCACGCACGGGAGCCCACACCAGCGTACGCCGGCAACCCCAGCAATGCGAGGGTATGTGTCGGCTGGGTTGCCGGCGTACGCTGGTGTGGGCTCCCGGGGGTACAGCACTCACCTGGGAGTCGGGGCTCCGTGTCGGTTCGGGGAATGCGTGCGGGGCCAGAGCGAGCGTGCAATGTGTGAGGGGGGCGGGGCGTTGCTGAGTTGCCAATGCGTGCAGGGGGCCGGGGCGAGAGGCCAATCCATGTGGGGGGCGGAGCCTGGGCGAGCGGCCAATACGTGCGGGGGGGTGGAGCCGAGGCGAGCAGCCAATGAGACGCTTGTCGCGGTAACGACAGAATTTTGGAGCAAGACAGACAGACAGACAGAATAAGGCAATTATACATATAGATATGTGTTAAATAAGTATTTTTATACCAAATAATAACCACAGTTTTTAATTTTTGGGGGCTCTTTAAAATGTAAAGTTTTTCCTACATTTTTAATTAAATTAAAGGGTTATTCCTAAAATATGGAATTGTCAACTGTCCCCTAATTTTTCAACCACTTGGACCAAAGTAATCCTGACTGGCCTCTGCAGCGCTGCGCATGCTTGACTTTTTGCTCCATTCATTGTCTAAAAGATAGGTGGAAGGAGCCGAGATGAAACCCAGTACTCCTGCATAGCCCAATAAACCCATATATACCAGCCACCTCTCCACTACACTCATTCTTGACCAAAGCATTTCTATATTTCCTGTCTGTGCTAAGGTTTCCTTCACTGTTGACTTCCAGTTTCCGACTAGGCTCATAATCCGACCTTGATTCTTGTCTGCCGGCTGTCCTGACCTTTCGTTAGTCTTCACTGAGAGAACACTGCCTTGACCTCAGCTTTTCTGACTATGATCCACAGATCTTGTCTTGGTTTTATGTCTCAGATTCTACTCTGTCGGCTTGTCCTCAAGTTTTTTACCCAGCTTATTACCTTATCTTGATAGTTGTCTGCCGCCTGTCCTGACCTTTTCTAGTTTTCGTTGATGGATTTCTGACTGACTATCCTCCACAGATCTTGTCTTGGCATTGCATCTCAGATTCCACTCTCAGGTTGTCTTCAAGTTTCTGACCTGGTTTATAATTTGACCTTGATTCTTATCTGTCACCTATTCTGAGGTTTTCTAGACTTCATTGATAGAATTCCAATTGCCTTCACCTCAGCTTGTCTATTCTCATGAGATCGTGGCGTAACCAGTGTTTCTCAACTCCAGTCCTCAAGACCCACCAACAGATCATGTTTTCAGGTTTTCCTCAATCAGGTTTTCAGGATTTCCTTAATGTTGTACTGGTTGTGGAATTATTCCCTGTCTAATATTGAGGGGAAACCTGAAAATATGATCTGTTGGTGTGTCCTGAGGACTGGCGTTGAGAATCCCTGGCTTAGGCTAAGTTCACACTTCAGTTGTTTTCAATCCGTCAGGTCTGTCAGCAACGGATCAGTTGTTTTTTAGATGTCAACTGATGCAACTGATGTGTTTTTCACAGGATTCCTTTCACAGGAATCCTGTGAAAAAAACGGATCAGTTGCGTCCGTTACATCCGCTGTCCGTCCGTTTTTTGACGGATCAGTCATGATCCGTCTGTGTTTGGGACAGCCCAGTGGGCGTGCCAAACATGCTGGGCATTCAGTTGTAAGACGGATTACGACGGAATCCAGCACCATAGACATACATTACAAGCTTGACGGATGGCAACGGATTCCTGTGCGGCGCGTTAATTTTGACGGCCCGAAAAACATTACATTCTGCGTTGCTCCCCGATCGGCGGTCAGTCAAAAACGACGGACCGCGACGCAGCGGATGCAACGCAGGGTCATCAGTCACAATCCGTCACTAATAGAAGTCTATGGGGAAATACTGGATTCCTGTAAAATATTTTGCAGGATTCCGTAATTCCTCAAGGCTACGGATTGTGACTGATGCAAAACAACTGAAGTGTGAACTTAGCCTTAGACTTATGTAACGCCCTGGGCAAGCCAGGGGTCAAAGATCACAACACCACATGCACCCCACATTCCCTGCAGGTACACCTAAGTCAAACAAAAATCCTTGTTGCCTTCCTCCAGGAGCTGGTGTCCACACCAGGGGGTGGGCCAGGCGGTTGGTTCCACCCACCGAGGAGTTCACAGCTCTGGAGGCGGGAAAACCAGGCAGGCAGCTCTGGGGAGAGCTTGAGAGTTAAGCTAGGGAAGGGAAGGAGAAAACAAGCAGATGAGTGTTAGAGTTGAAAGGAAGTGAAGTGAAGTGGTAAAGGAGCAAGAGAAAGTGACAGCAAGAAGCCTGAAGTTGGTCCGGGTGTGTGCCCCGGACTGAGACAGCAAGGTTGGCAGACGGCGGTGACCGTCTGCAGGTGAGACTGATTGGAGGTTGCCGAAAGGACCGTGGACGGGTGGTGACCCGGCGGTACCGGAGCGGTATACGAAGATTAGTCAGCACCAGGGCAGGGGCCTTTCGGATCCCGGCAAGGCTAGCAGTCGCCATAATTTGCCAAATCCGTCAGTGAAGGGGACGACTGTCTCTCAACAACTAAGTCCCGATTGAAGGCAACAGTCCGACCATGGAGGGGAGACACCGCCACCGCCAAGGCACCAGTTTCCCAGGGCCAGCGCCTGCGGGCAAGAGTGGAGCTCCTCCGGCTCATATCCAAGCTGGGGAGCGGGTTACCGGTGGGAACCCATCGCAACCAAACAACAACACATAGGTGCAGGAAAGAGACCGTCACCGTCGCCTGCAGGGGATATCAACAGTGCAACCGTCTGAGGGACCCGTCCAACCAGCCGTTTGTTTACCGAGAACTGTGTCGTGTTGACTGGCTGAGTGAGTACCTCCGTGCTGTACGGCACAGC
Organism: Anomaloglossus baeobatrachus; assembly: GCF_048569485.1. Taxonomy (NCBI): domain Eukaryota; kingdom Metazoa; phylum Chordata; class Amphibia; order Anura; family Aromobatidae; genus Anomaloglossus; species Anomaloglossus baeobatrachus. The sequence continues at coordinate 31,135,947 of NC_134363.1, read as the reverse complement.
GCTGCCCCTGCGCCCCTGTACCTCCACAGGCCCATAGCCCGCCTGTCCACCATCCCAACCCCATCACTGGGCCCCGGGATCACCAACCCCTACCCACGGAGGGGCAACACAACAACTGGCTGCTCCACATCATCACTCCCGGGATCCCCAGCCAGAGCAGCGGTGGTGTACATTCAATCACCACAACCGTGGGTGGCGTCACGGACAATAAACTATCCCCACACCCAAACCCCTTTCACTCACGGGCGAGGAGCGCCGCTCGAGTCCCCGGGATCCGGCCCATCGCTCGAGCCACCGAGCAGCGGCAGGCCGCAGCAGCCGCCGGACCCGAGCAGTGGGAGAGCGCGGCGTCCCCTCCTCCGCCCGCGACAACTTGGCGTCACGAACGAACAGGATCTTACCGCTCTGCCGTCTGGTAGAGGTGCGCCTTGTTACCGCCGGAGGTGTCCGGCCGAAAAATTTCAGAAGCCGCCATCTTGGGCGCGAAAAGTTCCCGCTCGAGCGTCTTCTCGAGTAGCAGAGGCGCGAAGGCCGAAACCCCGCCCCGAGAGAGGATGGGCCGGAAAGAAGCTAAGGGGGACGGAAACAAGATGTCTGCGCCCGACGGAGCCGCGGGAGGAGCGGCGGTCGCAGCCGCAGGGGCACCCGTGGATGGGAATGGGCCTGCCCAGGTCCCGCCCGCACTGGCGGGAGGTGCCGCGGCCCCCGCTCTCGCCCAGGTGATGCCGTTCTCCTTGCCCTATGCGCCCGGAGCTACCTGGCTACCGCAGTATGACGGGAAACCTGATGCTTTACAGGTCTTCCGGAAAAAGCTTAATCCGCTTTTAGAATTGTACCCCCTAACTGATAAGCAACGTGCAGCGGTAGTGCTGGGCCAGCTAACCGGCGCGGCTGAGCAGGAAGCGGAGACCTGGGCCGAGGGGGATCGGCTCTCTGTAGCCACCATATTTGAGAAGCTACAGACTGCCTTTGAGACCCGTACCGAAGCTGAGCTGAGGATGCAGTTTTACCAGTGCCGGCAACGGCCTGTTGATAGCATTCGGGACTACGCTTTACGCCTGCAAACCGCTCTTCGCACCCTAAAGCGGGTAGATACCATCAATGAGGCGGACAGCAACAAGATGCTGGTAGAGCAATTCGTGCAGGGGATGAAGTCCTCTGAGGATCGCAAGCAGCTCCGGCTGTGGGCCCTGGAACACCCTGATGTTGACTTTGCTGTATTAAAGGAACGGGCCATTAAAGCACTGCAACCCCCAGCTTCGGAAATCTCGGAGCCAGCCTCGTGGCCCATTGAGACAGCCCCCGTCGTGGTGGCCCCTGCTCCACCAGCCTCTTCAAGACCTGCAGCTTCCAGCAGCACAATGGAGGAACTAGCTGCCCAGGTCCGCTGCATGGACGGAGACCTCGCCAAGATTCTCGCTGCACTCCAACCTTTGACCAGATCCCAGCCTCCACCCAGGATACAGCTAGCCGACAGCCCTGAGCATGTTCCCTGGATGCAGCGGAGGAGTGCTAACAACTCACGGAACAGGCCTCCAACCTGCTACAAGTGCAACAAGCCTGGCCATTACTTCCGACAGTGCCCATTAAATGAGCAACCCCTGGGGCCACGGGCCAATCCTCAGGAGTAGAACCCCGTGGCCCTCCAGACTGGCGGGACCAGTATATAGGTGCCCGTCCCATCATTCCCGTGGCTGTGGACGGCATCCCGGTGATGGCTCTCTTGGACACTGGATCACAGGTAACCACCATACCATACACCTTATACCAGCGGTATTGGGGGACAGACGAGCTGGCACCCCCAGATACTAGTATAACACTGATTGCCGCTGATGGACTCCCATTGACCCAAGTGGGGTATAAACAAGTGGTTATGACTGTGGGGCGAGCTGAACTGCAACACCAGGGTATGATTGTGATTATGAACGAACCCAGTGACCATAACCCGAAGATAGTGCTAGGAACCAATGTGATGGAGCACTGCATGGGTGATGTGTTGGCCCTACTGCAGCAGTTGGCCGCCACGGCGGCGGGAAGCCGGAAGAGAGCTGTGCAGCGTGAGATCCGAGCCCTGATGTACCGCCAACATGTGAACTCAACAGGAGGAGAGATTGGTGGAGTGAGAGTGATGGATGCTGCCCCATTGATTGTACCCCCTAGGAGTGAAATGATGATTTGGTGTAGAGCGGCGGTAGGGCCTCAGGGGCGTGACTACCCTGCCATGATAGAGCCCATGCCCTCTGAACACTGGCCCACCGTAATGGCCGCCCGAGGGGTGGTAGATGTAAAGAAGGGGAGAGTGCCTGTGAGGGTGCTGAATTGTGGGGAGGAAGAAGTCAGGCTTCCCCGGTATGCCACCCTTGCCAAACTGCTCACCCTAGATCCCCACACGATTCACGAGGCAGCTCCCCCAGTCTCTCCACCTACTGCCAGCCCTCACCCGCCTCAAGGGGAGTTAAGTGAATGGCACCAACAGCTACATGTGGGCACTGATGATACCCCTACACATCACAAAGAGGGGGTGTACAGGGTGGTGCGGGAGTATGAGCAAGTTTTCAGCAAGCATCCCTTAGACTTTGGGCGGATTAAAGGGGTCCAACACCACATCCCCACCGGTGAGCACCCCCCTATCAAAGAGAGGTACAGGCCTATTCCCCCTGCGCATTATCAGTGCGCCAAAGATATGTTGAGGAACATGAAAGAGGCAGGGGTTATTCGGGACAGCTGTAGTCCCTGGGCTGCCCCGTTGGTGCTGGTCAAGAAGAAGGATGGCACCATGCGGATGTGTGTGGACTACCGGAAGATTAACCAGATAACGCATAAAGATGCTTATCCGCTGCCCCGTATTGAAGAGTCTTTGGCCGCACTGAGGACTGCAAATTACTTCTCTACCCTTGACCTTACCAGTGGATACTGGCAAGTGGCAGTGGCACCGGAGGACCGGGAGAAAACCGCCTTCACCACCCCGATGGGGCTCTGTGAATTCAATAGTATGCCGTTCGGGCTGTGCAATGCCCCAGGAACCTTCCAACGGCTGATGGAGTGCTGTCTGGGACACCTAAACTTCGAGACCGTCCTATTGTTCTTGGATGATGTGATTGTGTACTCCCAGACGTATGAAGCCCATCTGGAGCACCTGGCCGAGGTGTTCGCGTCCCTTGCCAAATACGGGATGAAATTGAAGCCCTCTAAGTGTCACCTGCTGAAACCCAGAGTGCAGTACCTGGGGCATGTGGTGAGTGCGGAAGGTGCCGCCCCCGACCCTGAGAAGATCACTGCCATCCAAGGCTGGCCGAGACCAACCACAGTGAGGGAAGTAAGGCAGTTTCTGGGTCTGGTGGGGTACTACCGGCGCTTTATCAAAGGGTACACGAAGATGGCTGCCCCCATGCAAGATCTCCTCGTGGGACAGACCAAAGGTGGTAGACCCATCGGAGCCCCACTGGTGTGGGAAGAAAAGCATGAGGAATCCTTCTGCCAGCTGAAAGCGGCCTTGACCGGAGAAGAGGTCCTAGCGTATCCTGACTATGGCTGCCCGTTCATCCTCTACACAGACGCCAGCAATGTGGGATTAGGAGCAGTCCTGTCCCAGGTCCAGGATGGGAAGGAGAAAGTGATTGCTTATGCTAGCCGGAAGCTTCGACCAACTGAAAGGAACCCTGAGAACTACAGCTCCTTCAAGCTCGAGCTCCTGGCATTGGTATGGGCTATCACAGAGCGGTTCCGCCACTACTTGGCTGCAGCAAAATTCACCGCTTTCACGGACAACAATCCGTTGACCCACCTGGACACGGCCAAGTTGGGCGCGTTGGAGCAGCGGTGGGTGGCCCGGCTAGCCAACTATGACTTCACCATCAAGTACTGAGCTGGTCGTGTCAACATTAATGCTGATGCACTCTCCCGAATGCCCCATTTGTCAGAAGAAGGGTCCGAGGACGACGACCTCGAGGAGATCGAGTTGCCTGCATTTCACCAGCCACCAACTGAGAAGGTACATGTACACCAACAACGGGTGGACCTGGACCCACGGCCCAGTCAAGAGTGGCAGGAAGCTCAAAACCAGGCGCCAGCTGTCCGCCTCGTCAAGACCCTGGTGGAACAAGGTGCCGTTGGGATGGACCCTGCTGCCCCAGCTGAAGCCCAGCACTTGTGGAAGGAACGGAAACGGCTGTATCTACATCAAGGGAAGCTGTACCGTGAGCTGATCAACCCGAAGACTCATGAGAAAATCTGCCAGTTGGTTATTCCCCAAGCGGATGTGGCTACTGTTTTGCGGGCATACCATGATGGTGCCGGACACTTCGGGTGGAAGAAGCTGGAGATGCTGTTGAGAGAGCGGTTCTACTGGAGTGGGATGCGGGAGTCGGTAGAAGCCTGGTGCCGAGAGTGTGGTCCTTGCACACTGAGGAGGAAGGACGAGGCCAGCCAGAGGGCGCCCCTACACCTGATCATCACACATCAGCCGCTGGCACTGGTCGCCCTAGACCATGTCAAGCTCACCCCCAGCCGAAGTGGGTACGCCTACGCGTTGACGATCGTAGACCACTATTCAAGAATCATGGTGGTTGTCCCCGTCAAGGACCTAACTGGTCGAACTGTCGCTCGAGCGTTCCAGGCTTATTTCTGCCGACCACATGGATATCCAGAAAAGGTGCTTACTGACCAAGGCCCGGCTTTTGAAGCGGAGGTGTTCCACGAGTTCTGCCAGTTGTACGGCTGTAAGAAGATCCGGACCACCCCTTACCATGCCCAGACCAACGGCATGTGTGAGAAGATGAATCACTTGGTCCTGGGACTCCTTAAGACGTTACCGCTGGAAGAGCGGAACCTGTGGCCGGAAAAGCTACCCGACTTGGTCGATATGTACAACAATATCCCGTCCAGCTCAACAAAGTGCACCCCAGCATATCTGATGAGGGCTCGCCCCGGCCGCCTGCCAGTGGACCTGGAAATGGGGTTGGAGGCCCCAGAAGCACTCCCTTCGACAGCTGAATGGGAAACTCGGCGGAGAGCACAATACCGGCAGATTCAAGAATATGTCGAGAAGAACTTAAGTCGGAGTCGGGAACTGCAGGAGCAGCGCTTTAATCAAAAGGCGTCTGCTGGCCCTTTTCAGCCCGGAGATGTCGTACTGAAGCGGAAGAGGAGAACCCACAAGCTGGATGATCAATGGGAACAGAACCCGTACGTCATACAGCCCACAGGATGGGAAGATGGGAAGGCCTACCAAATCAGTCGTGACCAAGGAGGCACTTTGGCCACAGTTTCCCGGGACCATCTGAAAAGGTGCCCACCAGCCTTAAGAGCGGCGGCAGAAGTATCGGTTCCCCTACCAGCGGATAAGGCGAAAGAGGTGATCCACACTGCGATGGGAGACTTCCCAGCAGACTGGCCTACACAGAATGGCGCGGTGATTCTTCCAGTGATACTGTTCCCACAACCCGTGGATGAAGAAGTGATGGAAGCGGTCAGCCGTGAGTCAGTACCAGTGCCCAGGGATGAACCTGTACCCAACTCCCCTATGCCTCCGCCTGCCCTACACGATAGCAGGGAGGAGGAACTGATTGTTCCCTCTACCCCACCGCTTAGCCCTACTTACACCGGACCCCGGAGGTCCACCCGTCCCAACCTAGGTAGACCCCCACTTAGGTACAGGGAGACCGTCCTTTAAAGGGGGGGGGGGGAAGGTGTTTGTCTGAGTTTTGTTTGCAAGTTTGAAAAAGATGATGATAAAATGATAACCGAACAGTCACCTGATTCACCGTGATTTGGAAAACCGGCCATTGCCGGCACCGTTGTCCCGGTGGGGACCGTTTGAAAAAGTTGCATGAGGAACTGCTCATGGACAAGCCCGTGAACTTGCAGGGCAACCACAAACGTTAAGTGGCATGTAAATAAGTTGTTTTACCGTTACCGTAGTTACCGCCTCCGGAGAGGCAGGTTGGAGGGAGGGCCCACAGCAGAGCAGGCTGGGGCCCAGCCACCACAGGAACCGGTAGCTACCCTCTGGAGGGGAAGGACAAATCCCGCTCGGGTATCTTGTGCTGGACTGGGGTCAAGGGGTGCTGCCTGGGCTTTAGGGGCAGCATCAGGACCAGGTTACTTGGGTGGGAGAGAGCGGAGACCGTAACCGTAAACCGTTTGCAACGTTTAAGAACTGAACCTCCCGATGTGGGATGATGCCATAAGTTGTAAATATGTTACCGTTTTTCATATTTTTACAGAAAACAAAAGGAAAATAAAACCGGTGTTGGACGGGCAGCCCGAGGACGGTCTGCATTTTGCTAAGGGGGAATGTGATGCCCTGGGCAAGCCAGGGGTCACAGGTCACAACACCACATGCACCCCACATTCCCTGCAGGTACACCTAAGTCAAACAAAAATCCTTGTTGCCTTCCTCCAGGAGCTGGTGTCCACACCAGGGGGTGGGCCAGGCGGTTGGTTCCACCCACCGAGGAGTTCACAGCTCTGGAGGCGGGAAAACCAGGCAGTCAGCTCTGGGGAGAGCTTGAGAGTTAAGCTAGGGAAGGGAAGGAGAAAACAAGCAGATGAGTGTTAGAGTTGAAAGGAAGTGAAGTGAAGTGGTAAAGGAGCAAGAGAAAGTGACAGCAAGAAGCCTGAAGTTGGTCCGGGTGTGTGCCCCGGACTGAGACAGCAAGGTTGGCAGACGGCGGTGACCGTCTGCAGGCGAGACTGATTGGAGATTGCCGAAAGGACCGTGGACGGGTGGTGACCCGGCGGTACCGGAGCGGTATACGAAGATTAGTCAGCACCAGGGCAGGGGCCTTTCGGATCCCGGCAAGGCTAGGAGTCGCCATAATTTGCCAAATCCGTCAGTGAAGGGGACGACTGTCTCTCAACAACTAAGTCCCGATTGAAGGCAACAGTCCGACCGTGGAGGGGAGACACCGCCACCGCCAAGGCACCAGTTTCCCAGGGCCAGCGCCTGCGGGCAAGAGTGGAGCTCCTCCGGCTCATATCCAAGCTAGGGAGCGGGTTACCGGTGGGAACCCATCGCAACCAAACAACAACACATAGGTGCAGGAAAGAGACCGTCACCGTCGCCTGCAGGGGATATCAACAGTGCAACCATCTGAGGGACCCGTCCAACCAGCCGTTTGTTTACCGAGAACTGTGTCGTGTTGACTGGCTGAGTGAGTACCTCCGTGCCGTGCGGCACAGCGCTGCCCCTGCGCCCCTGTACCTCCACAGGCCCATAGCCCGCCTGTCCACCATCCCAACCCCATCACTGGGCCCCGGGATCACCAACCCCTACCGACGGAGGGGCAACACAACAACTGGCTGCTCCACACCATCACTCCCGGGATCCCCAGCCAGAGCAGCGGTGGTGTACATTCAATCACCACAACCGTGGGTGGCGTCACGGACAATAAACTATCCCCACACCCAAACCCCTTTCACTCACGGGCGAGGAGCGCCGCTCGAGTCCCCGGGATCCGGCCCATCGCTCGAGCCACCGAGCAGCGGCAGGCCGCAGCAGCCGCGGCAGCCAGACCCGAGCAGTGGGAGAGCGCGGCGTCCCCTCCTCCGCCCGTGACACTTACATCTCAGATTCCTCTCTTAGATTTGTAGCGCCCCTGAGACCCTCAGGGCACTACAAGGAACTGCATCCTCTTGGGGATGCAGGACCTACCCCCTGGGACCTGGAGTACCAGTGCCGATTCCACCAACACACATCTAAAATCCTAGTTCTCCTCTCCACACTGGGCATAGAGGGTTAACCATGTAAGGGATGGTCACCATGGGAACGAGTCCCTGGGTATAGCCAGCCTGGTGGGAGGGGTCAGTCAGTCAGAAAGCAGTCTAGAAGTCGGGAGCACAGAGGAGAGGTGTGTGGATGTGCCTGAGCTGGGTCCGTGTAATGGTGACCCTGGGGTCACAGGAGAGAGGTCACCAGGATGGGTACCGAGATACCGCTGGAACCGGAGCACGCACGGGGCACAGGGTCCTAGGTTAAATGTCAAGTTTCAAATGGTTTGGCATATACCTGCATGGTGAGGACACCTTCATAGACTTCATCGAGCCAAATAATCTGGGGGAATCAACAGTAATCTAGGATCGGGGTTCGGACACTTACCTCCCCACAGGGTCCGCACTGCCCGCCGTACGGAGAAGGAGACTGTACCCCAAAAGGGACAGTCGGGGTTCCCAAATGCTCCACGCTACGGGGACTCAATCTACAGAGAGTGCCGGGGATAGAGCAACCTAGGTCACTACATTGGCACTGATACTCTTGGGACCGGAACCAGCAAGCCGAGGGTCCATGTGAGTAGAGACTGTTAAAGTTAACCTGGTGTAGTCTCCATCATTATACACCATACATCTCCCAGGCACAGCCCTACCTGCGAAGGGCCTACCATCTCTGGGCAGCACGGTGGCTCAGTGGTTAGCACTGCAGTCTTGCAGCACTGGGGTCCTGGGTTCAAATCCCACCAAGGGCACCATCTGCAAGGAGTTTGTATGTTCTCCCCGTGTTTGCGTGGGTTTCCTCCGGGTACTCCGGTTTCCTCCCACAATCCAAAGACATACAAATAGGGATTCTAGATTGTGAGCCCCAATGGGGACAGTGTTGTCAATGTATGTAAAGCACTGTGGAACTAATAGCGCTATATAAATAAATAAAATTATTATTATTATTATCTCAGCTGCCACTACCACCATCCCTGGGAGTACCCACGTTGGTCAGCAGCGGTTCTTCATTCTTAACCGCAACCCGCAGGTGGCGTCACGAACATTAATCCTATTATCCTCTGTAAATACCACCTTTTATTAAGCGTCCCCAGGGCACAGGACCGGACAACGGCCACCTAAAGTGACATTCCCGTTTGCAACCTCCCGGGACCGAGTACCCCCTTCCCTGGGCGACACAGATTGTCTTCACATTTCTTAACTGGATTATACTTTAGCTTGATTCTTATCTGCCATTTGCTCTGACTTTTTTTGGACTTCACTGATAGCATTCTGATTGCCTTGACCTCAGCTTGTCTGACTATGCTCCACAGATCTTGTCCTAGCCTAACGTCTCAGATTGTACTATCCCTTTGTCTTCTAGTTTCTGACCCGTTTTTGATCTGACCTTAATTTTTGTGTAATGCCTATCCTGACCTTTTACTAGTCTTCTTTGATAGAACTCTCCCTACCAAGACCTCAGCTTGTCTGACTGTCCTCCACAGATCTTCTCTTGGCCATACATCTCAGATTCCATTCTGTTTGTCTTCAAGTTTCTGACCTGGCTTATAACCTAGCTGATTCTTATCTGCCACCTCCTCTGACCTCTCTTTAAACTTAATTTGATCGAATTCTGATTTGCCTTGACCTCAGCTTGTCTGACTGTGCTCCACAGATTTTGTCCTGGCCTAACGTCTCAGATTGTATTGTCCCCTTGTCTTCAAATTTCTGTCACGCTTAGTCTTCATTGATAGAAGTCAGCTTGTCTGACTATCCTCCACAGATCTTGTCCTGGCCTTACATCTCAGATGTCTTGAAGTTTCTGGCCTGGCTTATAACCTGACCTTGATTCTTGTCCATCATCTATCCTGACCCTTGTTAGCCTTCATTTAAAGAATGCTACCTGCCCTGGCCTTAGTTACACAGATCTGGCCTTGGTCTCACATCTTGGATTCTACTATCTGTTAGCTGTTGCTCATGGTGCCTACGTTGAGATTGTGTCCTTGATAAGCCTCCAATAAAAGCCAGATCACCTTTCAAGGGAAAATGGATGAATGCCAAGGGGTGGTAGAACCAACAAGGCCTCTGTTTAGCTCAAGATCCATTGTAAATGAAAGGGTCCAAAACTCCCAAGCAGGCCTTGTGATACTATACCTGGACAACCCCTTTAAGAACCAATTTCTCATACATAAGCCTTAGAATATGATACTGAAGGAGCAGCCCAGCGAAGCATGAGGAGATATTAGAAGACATCGAGACTAAAGGTTTTTTTTAATACTTGTCAGGGAGTTTCAAGCACATTGCTCTATGATTTTGATTTTTCAATGCACTTCCATGCTTTATCTACAAATTCACAAAAATACAAAACAAAGTCCAAAGTAGAAGATGAAAGAATATGATCAAGAAAGGCAGATTAAAAGGAAAATAAGCCAAGAAGCGTAGAACAGTCTATTGGCTGTGTTATTGATTTGGTTATCTTGAGGCCCAATACTGAAACGTGAAGCTACAGTGGTTTTTGGATCAGTTTGTGATTCTCCTTTTGTTGGGGTGGTGTTTTTTGTGGTTGGCTCTGCCTCTGTTGGGGATAACCATGCTGGAGGAGGTGCAGCGGTGGTGGTTGGTGGTTCATTATTTTCATTAAGGAGGACTAGATAGGGCATGTCTCCATGTTGGGTCTTGTTCGAGAGGTCTTGGTTGCAGTGTTTTCCCGAGCAACAGGCTCCTTTTATCTCAAAAGACGCGCTATCGTAGGTCTGGATCTGTTTGGCACAGCGGTATCTTGAGGCGCAGCTCTTCACCGGTACGATGGTTACATCATTGTCTAGATTGGAATAGAAAATGGCACATTACTTTTTTAGATCATGGAGTTGAAGACAACCCAGCCTCCTAGTAAAAATTGGCAACATAGCTATACCCTCCCACTCCTGGCTTTTAAGGACCTGGAGCTAACTATTATGAGATTTTTAGGTCTAATTCCACTTTTCGTAAAGTGTTGACATGTCACAGAGATGAGTCAAATGTTTTGATTGGTGAGAGTCCAGGTACATAGAAAGGCATGTTCTGCTCCCCTCTAAAATGGCGCCCAGATATTTACCAATAGATATTGTGACACTCCCATCAAAGCAATGATCATAGGTGTCGTAGCAGTCCATGACTGGAGCATTTGATGGTAAGCAATCCTCATCCGTCTTTCCAATACAGCTGTAGCATTGCTCATCGTTGGGAGTACGAGTGACATTATCTGTAGAACACACACATATAATATCAGTATAAAGCATGAGCCAAAATAAATTGGGTAAGTTATAGACAGTATTGTGTAAGTGAAAGAAGGTGCTGGCTTTGGTTCGCATGGACACTGTACTTTCTCATGAAGGAGTTCTGGTTGCTCATGGGATGTCATGAGGGTTGCATGACACTTACTGGTTTCTTCAGACCTGTGTCCCTCACCTCGCTGGTGGTCTTTGTTGTAGACCACTGTTTCTCAACTCCAGTCCTCAAGACCCACCAACTGAAAACACTGTTGGTGGGTCTTGAGGACTGGAGTTGAGAAACACTGTTGTAGACAGTAAGTAACACACGTGACACCAGAGCTTACTTAGCCAACCGAAGAGTTCACTTTATTCTTCACACCATTAGAAACAGACATGGCCTTCCTTTCCTCCCTTCCTCTCAGTGTGGTGTACTACCTCTCGACCTGTCCCCCTCCGCTATCTTGGATCTCGTCCTCAAGTTCCGTGGTCTGCGTCTCTTTCCCCTCACTCTGTCCACATCTGTCCAATTTTGGGCCCTGGTAACTCTCTAGCCAGATGACTCTCTATGCCCACCAGGTTGAGCTGTAGGCTTCGGATCTCTTGAGGATACTTCATGATTCCCTGACTGGTCCTAGCACCGAGGCCCTGTCTTCTCACATTTGAACCCTCTGCTAGACTGTTCCTCTCAAGACCTCCCAATTATCCTCTTTCCCACATCTGTCACTACCCGTTTAACCCTATCTCTTCTACCCTGCTGCTACCTCAGCCCAACCACCGGGGTGAGCAGTAGGCTCCAGACCTCTTGAGGATACCTCAGGGTTTCCTGACTAGCCATAACACTGAGGCCACATCTTCTCACACTTGAACCCTATTCTAGGCTGGCTCCTCTCAAGACCTCCCAACCAACCTCTTTCTCGCATCTGTCACTTCCTCTTTAACCCTATATCTTCCATCCTGCTGGCATCTCAACCCAACCACCAGGTGGTGCTCTGGTACAGTCCTGCTCTACTATATCTGGAACCTGCACCCAACAGGCAGCATAACAAATCGACATACACATTTAGCAATAGGTATGACACATAGTTTACATTACAGGGCTTGACAACCTCCTACAAAAGCATTGTATGTAAGTATTGTTTCGCAGTAGACCACGGTGGACCAGAGTGACGTTGCCTCACCAGTGCTGCCCCTAGTGCTACTTTGGAGCATGTGTGGCCCTTTTATGACCCCAAAAATAATAGTAATGACTGGTACATATGGATGACGAAAAAGTAGATTGGTACCATGGGAAGCGGACTGGGCAGCACCGTAAGCCCCTAGGAAGCTTAAGAGTGGTCGGAGAAGCTAAAAAGAAGATGACAAGCCAGTGCATCAGAGAACAACCGGCATAAAACCCTTGGGACCAGCGCCATTGAGGAAGTTCACTTCTAAATTTGTTTATGTCAGATGAAAACCATATCCACTTCCTTTATAAAACAAAAAAAAAACCATAAAATCTGGAAACTTGCCACTCTAGCCCAAAATACAGGATTAGCTAATGTGTCCCAAACATATCATTTCTACTGTCCAAAATAATGGTCTCCTTGCTCCTTGTGTAGTTCTTTGTCTCTGATCGTGCCTTTGGTTTATCTCTGATTGGCACAGGACATGGTTTTCTAATGAATTCTGCCTAGAAACTGCATAAAAAGTGCTTAAAAAAGCACAAAAAAGAGTAAAAAAGAGTAGTACACAGCAAGGTCAAAACGGATTGCTGTGCATATTCCGTCTTTTGACCACTTCAAAGCTAGAAAGAAGTAAATAAATGACTGGTTACATGACATTGTTTTCTGATGGATTCTGCCTGTAACCTGCCTAAAAAACGTGCTTATAAAAGCACATTAAAGAGTAAAAAAGAGTTGTACACAGCAAGGTCAGAACACATTGCTGTGTACGTTCCGTCTTTTGTCACCTCTTTTAAAGCACTTCAAAGCTAGAAAGAAGTAAAGTGGCTCAAAGAAATGCCCAGTTACATGAATTCTGCCTGAAAACTGCCTAAAGAAGTGCTAAAAAGTATAGAAAAGGGTAAACAAGAGTAGTATACAGCAAGGTCAAAACAAGTTGCTGTGCACGTTCCGTCTCTTTCACGTCTTTTAACTGCTTCAAAGCTAGAAAGCAGTAAAGCAGCTAAAAGAAATGGCCAGTTACATGAATCTTGCCTGGAAACAGCCTAAAAAAAGTGTTAAGAAGGCACAAAAGTGTTTAAAAAAGTAGTAGTACACAGTAAGCTCAAAACTCTTTAGCGTCTTTTAACCGCTTCAAAGCTAGAAAGCAGTAAAGCGGCTAAAAGAAATGACCGGTTACATGACATCGTTTTCTGATGGATTCTGCCTGGAAACTGATTAAAAAAAAAGAGCTAAAAAAACTCAAAAAAGAGTAAAAAAGAGTAGTACACAGCAAGTTCAAAATGCATTGCTGTGCACGTTCCGTCTTTTGTCGCGTATTTTAATCACTTCAAAGCTAGAAAGAAGTAAAGTGCCTGGAAACTGCCTAAAAAAGTGCTAAAAAGTACAGAAAAGCGTAAACAAGAGTAGTACACAGCAAGGTCAAAACGGCTTGCTGTGCACGTTCTGTCTTTTGTTGTGTCTTTTAAGCACTTCAAAGCTAGAAGGAAGTGAAGCGGCTTAAAGACAGGACCGGTTACATGAATTCTACCTTGAAACTGCCTAAAAAAGTGCTAAAAAAGCACAAAAAAGAGTAGTACACAGCAAGGTTAAAACAGATTGCTGTGCATGTTCTGTCTTTTATCACATCTTTCAACCACTTCAAAGATAGAAACAAATAAAGCGGCTAAAAGAAATGACTGGTTACATGACATCATTTTCTGATGGATTCTGCCTGGAAACTGCCTAAAAAAGTGATAAAAAAAGCACAAAAAAAAGAGTTAAAAAGAGTAGTACACAGCAAGTTCAAAATGCATTGCTGTGCACGTTCCGTCTTTTGTCGCGTCTTTTAACCACTTCAAAGCTAGAAAGAAGTAAGTCGGCTAAAAGAAATGACCGATTACATGAATTCTGCCTGGAAGCTGCCTAAAAAAAAGGACAAAAAAGAGTAAAAAAGAGTAGTACACAGCAACAGATTGCTGTGCATGTTCAGTCTTTTAACTGCTTTAAAGCTAGAAACAAGTAAAGTGGCTAACAGAAATGACCGTTCCATTTTTCTGGCAGCTTCAGCTTGGAGGCCTCCACTATGTTATGTATGAAAAATGCCTCAAAGACGTCAGAAAAGTTGCTTTAAGGAAAACATTGCTGTGTACACGTACTCTAATTTTGGTATTGCGCATTATGAATGTGACCTTTGTTCTCCCTTATCGGACATCTTTTTTTTTTTTTACCTTGGCTAAGTATGACTATGACTTTTCTCACTGCGGCCCGTGCTGTACCCCATCCCAATAACTGCAACTTGGATCCTCCATACAACAAAGTCCAGATCTCTATATAGGTGTCGTGCGCGGTCCGGATCTGCACTCGCGGATCACAGCAACGGCGTCGTACTGTGTTCACATTGCAGAGTCCGACAGGCAAACTGGTTTCTCTTTTCTGCTCAGCTCTACCGGGCGTCGGCTGAGTTGTGTCCACTGCTCCCAGCCATGTAGGAGTTAATCCTTCTCTGAGCAGTGTGCAACTTTTTTGAGATTGAGCTTGCTGATTACTATCCACAGCTGGTCCCTCACTATTTAAGGCTGGGGAGTTTGTTAGGAGACCGCCGAAGATGGCATCTGCTCTGGTGTCCTCGGCAATCCTCTTTTGGTAACCTGCAATCTGTTGCTTGTGTGGTATGGAAGTGTCCCTTGGTGTGTGTTACTTCTTCCCTTATATTTTATTTCCCCCTATGCCTTTATTGTCTTCCCTTTGTGGTTGTTTTCAGCGTAAACAAGTTTCAGTTCTTCCCACTGTATTTATCTTTTTGGGTGGAGGTTAGCTCGATGTGTCCTGCCCACAGGAGTGCGGAAGGTTAGGTCAGGGCGTGAATAGGAGACAGGGACAGGCTGGGGACCCAGACCTCACTACTTTTAAGTGTACCTCTGGGTTCAGGTTCAGCACAGGGATCCCAGTCTAAGGGCCAGTTCAGGTGTCCCAGCTAGCCTAGCCCACCCATGACAATATGGTCTAAAGGTTGAAAACCAAGGCGCCCCTTAATTTTTGCACTGCCGAATTATAGCTTGGAGAGTCCACCATGGCATGACCCATTAGGTGGTAGGTAACAATTTACACATGATGAATACACCAAGACAAGTCTTTCCATACCAATTAGTAAACCTAACACATATAATAAAATTCTTACCCTCAGGTGCTAGTTGATAGTTTTTCAGATTCATGTTACTATTACACAAGCTGCTGTTGCATTGGTTCAGCTGAATATACACAGAGATCCCATAAAAAGACATGGTTTTGTTCTGTTTGTTCTCGGCACCAGACCCACAACCCCTCTTCAGAACAATGAGATTATCATGACCTATGGGATGAGACAAAAATATTAGAACATTGGTGAAAATTATGAATGTGGGGGGATCTTGGACAAAGAAAAGCTTGAGAGATTGTCAACTGGATGACTAAATGTCACATTGGGGCTAAAGGGCTGAAAAATGGGTTCTTTTGGCTTTTTTATAGTAAAGATAGGTAGTAGTGAGATGTCAAGAAGCTCCTGAAAGGGTCTTCATTTTTATTTTTGCTATGGCATGCCTTCCAATAGTCCCAAATCTAGCCGGACAGTCCTGGGAAGAGATAAGCATATGTAAATTTTAGTTTACCATAGTTGAATTTAATGGTGGCGCGGGATGCGTTCATCTCCCCTCTCCACCATTCATCCTTGCCACTGGGCTTCACTATGGTGGCATTATACCTTGTGGTGGCCCAAGAGGACACCATACTGTGTGGGGGGCATTTGTTGTGTGGGGATATTGTGGTAAAGCGGTGAGCAGGAGCGGACTCACTGGACTACAGAGGCATCCCGGGCTTACCCTTTAGAGGAAGGGACTTGACTAAAGCGGGCTTTACATGCTGCGATATTCGGCCCGATATCGCTAGCATGAGACCCACCCCGATCGTTTGTGCACAACGGGCATATCGCTGCCTGTCGCGCACAAAATCGCACACCCCCGTCACACGTACTTACCTGCCCTGCGACGTCGATGTGACTGGCGTACCGCCTCCTTTCTAAGGGGGCTGTCCGTTTGGCGTCACAGCGACGTCACTAAGCGGCCACCCAATGAAAGCGGAGGGGAGGAGATGAGTGGGACGTAACATCTCGCCCATCTCCTTCCTTCCGCATTGTGGCCGGCGGCAGGTAAGGAGATGATCCTCGTTCCTGCGGCGTCACACTTAGCGATGTGAGCTGCCGCAGGGACGAGGATCAACTTCGCCCCAGCGACATGCAGCGATAATTGAAAATGGACCCCAATGTCAACGAGGAGCGATTTTGGACATTTTTGCAACGATCCAAAATCGCTCCTAGGAGTCACACGCTACGACATCGCTACAGCAGCCGGATGTGCGTCACAAAATCCGTGACCCCAATGAGATCGCTGTAGCGTGTAAAGCCACCCTAAGCACCCGCCACGAGGCAGATGCGAGGCACCACTCCCAGGGAGGTGATCAGGACTGTGGCAGCTGACCCCTAGGGCAGGGACGGACATGGGGACCAACAGGCAGAGTCTCTAATACATGAATGAACACTGGGAAATCTGAGAAAGGTGGCACGGCCGGGGTTGGACGGTCACAATCACTACTAAAACTGGGAGCACCAGAGTTGCTGAGGCACGTGGCGTGGCTGGGGTTGGACGGTCACATTCACTACTAAAGCTTGGATCACCAGAGTTGCTGAGGCAGGTGGCACGGCTGGGGTGAAGAGGCAGAGTCACTAGTAAAGCTAGGACCAGCAGAGTAGCTGAGGTGAATGGCACAGCTGGGGTGAAGAGGCACAGTCACTGGTAAAGCTGGGATCACCAAAGTAGCTGAGGCGGATGGCATGGCCGGGTTGAATGGACACAGTCACTAGTAAAGCTGGGACAATCAAACTAGCTGAGGCAGATGGCACAGCCGGGGTGAATGGGCACAGTCACTAATAAAGCTGGGACCAACCAAGTAGCTGAGGCAGATGGCATGGCTTGATTGGGCGGACACAGTCACTAGTAAAGATGGGACCACCAGAGCAGCTGCGGCAGGTGGCACAGCCGGGGTGAACCGTCTCAGTCACTAGTAAAGCTAGGACCACCAGAGTAGCTGAGGTGAATGGCACAGCCGGGGTGAAAGGGCACAGTTACTAGTAAAGCTGGGAACACCAGTGTAGCTGAGGCAGATGGCATGGCTGGAGTGGATGGGCACAGTCACTAGTAAAGCTGGGACCACTGGAGTTGCTGAAGCAGATGGCACAGCCGGGGTGGACGAGCACAATCACTACTACAGCTGGGACCACTGGAGTAGCTCAGGCAAGTGACATGGCCAGAAATGATGGACACAACGTACCAACGGGACCGGGAGACAGGAAAAGAACACTGTACACTGTAACAGGGACACACAGCGTACAAAGGGACCTGACAACTAGCTGGCTAGGGTACAAACCACTAACTAACTAATAACGCTAGTCAGGCACCTTCCCTAGTGGGAGAGTGCCTTAACTATCCAGTGCCTTTCAGCGATAGGCTGAGAGGCACTTCCAAGAAATGCTTAGCTGGGTCTTTAAGAGAAGGGCAGCGATGTGCATGCAAGCCCAGAGGGCCTATGCGGAGTGCACAGGTCCCAGGAGAAAGAAGCAGAAAACAACCATGTGGAGGACTGCATGTGTTCCGCCCCCACACCTGTAGCAGCCGGGCTGCTCGGATCCGGACCCACTGTTTGGCTCAAGGGATCCTCCGGACCTGGGGATCACGCGGATACGCCAAATAAAAAGGGGGGACGTAGATATTCGGACTTGGCTGTATTCAGTTGAAGTGGGACACCACCGCTGCTGCTGTGGGGCACCTAGGGAGATGTAATGTCAGCTGGATGTTAACCACTCTGTGGGTAGGGATGGTTGCCCCGGGACCCAGTGGCTCCGTGCAGGGTATGGCGAGGACAAGGGCCTGGGCGCCTGGACGTACCAGGGGATGTTTGGTTACTCACAGTTGGATAAATCACACGAGTCTTTTGATAAACCAAGGTGCTGGTGGCCGTCCTCCGCGGCCGGTTGTACTTGTGTCCCCCACCCGGGCTGGTGGTCACCGTCTTTTCCTCTGCACTAGTGTTGTTAGTTTTAGACTTCCCAGAGTGGAATGCGGGAGTCCGCTCCCGTCTTTCGTGTACCTGCGGAGCCGTGCCCATCTGACGCTGACCCTTGGGATCTACGGGCCCTGGTGGTTGCCCTATCCCTCTCTGTGGGTGGTTGTCTACTTTTCGGGACTTAGGTTGGGACAGGACCTAAAATCCTGCCCTCAATTGGTTAATTAGCTAGGCCGTTGGTTCCGGTCCCATCTTCAGGGTCCAAGTACCCACTCTGTGCTCACTTTCCGGGTCGGTTCTCCGGTGTCTGTACCGGTGGGCTGCAACCCTGCCCCAGTCCACCTCGGATCTCCGGCTGCCGTCTTCCCGTCGCCTGCTGACGGGGACCACCGTCTGCCACCTAGCCAAGGCACCAGGGCTCCAACCCTGGCACCGTTGAACTTGAGCTCCTCCTCCGCTGGAGCTACACCTAGCCCCAGCCTCCAGTCCTCTCAACTTGAACTGTCAACTTGATCTGTCGTGTTTCCTGCCCCGGGCTGTCTAGACTCTTAGGTGGGCGTTCCCTAACCACCTGGTCCCGCCCACTGGTGTGTCTGTCTGGCCCTGAGGGGGGTGACTAGGGTTTCAGGTTGGCTGTGTGTAACCCTGTCAGGGATGGTGTAATGCGGGGGCCTAATGAGTGACTACCTCGGTCTCCAGGGCGTCACACATGGAAGCCGGGCAGCGTGCTGCGGTAAGTGGGCGACTCTTATAATGCATGGAAAGGGCACTGTAGGAGGCATCATACTGTGCGGGCAGCATCTTTTGGACAACATACTGCATGGAGACCATAAAAGTGGTTTTTCATTAGGGGCATTATTTTTGTATACATGTCCCGTGGGGTTAGGTGATGTGTCTCGCTTAATAAGAGACTCACAGATGGTACGGGATGGTTGGTGCGTACAACAATGCAAAATGTCTAAGTATAATTACTTGTTTTTATGGCGCTGATGGTCTCAAGACACACATTCTGTTCTTCGGAGCAGGAAACATTGGCGGCATTTTCAGGTTGGCAACTGCCTTCACCTTTGTCTGTGCAGGAGTAACATTCAATGTACTGGGACCTCACACCTGAACAGAGAATGACGAAGGAGAGGACATGATGAACGGGTGTACATATCCGGTGCTACATACATATTACAGTCATATTTATTAAAGCTAAATGAAGAATTCTTAATATTGTCCAAATATTACAAAAAATCATCTAATTGAGGAAGCATGTGTGGATGTCAAACAAGAGGAGCCCCTGAGAAAGTGTGCCTGCAAGCGAAACAGAAGGCGGCTTTGAGGAAGCATGTGTGCATGACAAACAGGAAGAGTCCTTGAGGAAGTGTACTTGCAAGCGAAACAGTAGGTGGATTTGAGGAAGTGTGTGCATGCCAAACAGGAGGAGCCCTTGAAGAAGTTTACCTGCAAGCAGAATAGGAGGTGGCTTTGAGGAAGCGTGTGTGCAATGCAAACAGGAGGAGCCCTTGAAGAAGTGTACCTGCAAGCAGAATAGGAGGTGGCTTTGAGGAAGGGTGTGTGCATGCCAAACAGAAGGCGCCCTTGAGGAAGTGTACCTGCAACCAAAACAGGAGGTGGCTTTGAGGAAACGTGTGCATACCAAACAGGAGGAGGCCTTGAGGAAGTGTACCTGCAAGCGAAACAGAAGGTGGCTTTGACTAAGTGTGTGTGCATGCCAAACAGGAGGAACCCTTGAGGAAATGTACCCGTAAGCAAAACAGGAGGTGGCTTTGAGGAAGCATGTGTGTATGCCAAACAGGAGGATCCCTCGAGGAAGTGTACCTGCAAGCAAAATAGGGGGTGGATATGAGGAAGCATGTGTGCATGCTAAACAGGAGGAACCCTTGAGGAAGTATACCTGCAAGCAAAACAGGAGGTGGCTGTGAGGAAGCGAGTGTGCAAGCCAAACAGGAGGATCCCTCGAGGAAGTGTACCTGGAAGCAAAACAGGAGGGGAATTTGAGGAAGTATGTGTGCATGCCAAACAGGAGGAGACCTTGAAGAAGTGTACCTGCAAGTGACACAGTAGGTAGCTATGAAAAAGCATGTGTGCAAGCCAAACAGGAGGAGCCCTTGAGGAAGTGCACTTGCAAGTGTGCTGCCCCCACGCCAGCAGCCAGCGCTGCTCGCATCTGGACCTACGGTGTGGCTAGAGGGGTGCTCCGGACCCGGTGGTCGCGCGAACACGTCGAATAAAAGAGGGACGTAAATGTACGGGATTTGTTGTAAAACTGTCTGTGACGCCACCCACGGTGTGTGGTGAGCTGTGGCACCACCGCTGCCGTTATGGGGGTGCCCAGGGGAGGTGTAGTGGCAGCTAGATGTTAACCCCTCTGTGGGTAGGGATGGTTGCCCCGGGACCCAGTGTTGCGCAAAGCTGCAGGTTTCAACACACTCATGGTTCAGTTGTCCTGGTACCGGACGAGGTTGCACGGCGGTATAAAAACAACGTTCTTTGGTAAACCAAGGTGGTGGTGGCCGCCCTCCGTTGACGGGTGTATCTGATCCCACACCCGTGCTAGTTGTCAGGGTCCTTCTCCTCTGCACTATGCGTTTCTCTCAACATGGACTTCCCGGTGTGTAACGCAGGAATCCGCTCCCGGTCCTTCTGTTGGGAGCCGTGCCCGTCGACGTTGACCCGTGGGATCTACCAGGCCCTGGCGGATGCCCTATCCCTCTCGGTGGGTGGTTGTCACTTTTGGGACTTAAGTTGGGACAGGACCTAAAATCCTGCCCTCAATCGGTTAATTAGCTAGGCCATTGGTGCCCCTCCTGGCTTCAGGGTCCGAGTACCCCCTTGTGCACGGTTTCCAGGTTGGTTCTCCGGTGTCGGTACCGGCGGGCTACAACCCTGCCCCGGTCCACCTTGGATCTCCGGCAGCCATCTTCCCGTCTCCTGCTGACTCTGACTACTGTCTGCCACCTAGCCAATGCACCAGGTCTCTGACCCTGGCACCTGTCAACTTGGACTTCACCTCCTCTGTCCACTGGAGCTTCACCTAGCTCCAGCTTCCACTCAACTTGAACTCTAAGGCTTAACTGACTGTTTTCCTGCCCCGGGCTGTCTAGACCCCTAGGTGGGCGTTTCCATCCGCCTGGTCCTGCCCACTGGTGTGTCTGTCCTGCCCTAAGGGGGGTGACTAGGGTTTCAGGTCGGCTGGTTTAACCCTGTGTGGGAAGGTGTTGTGTTCGAGCCTGATCTGTGTGACTACCTGGTTTTGCCAGGGCTTTACACAAGCAAAACAGGAGGTGGATAGAAGAAAGCGTGTGTGAATGCTAAACAGGAGAAACCCTTGAGGAAGTGTACTTGCAAGCAAAACAGTAGGTGGCTTTGAGGAAGCATGCGTGCATGCCAAACAGGAGTAGCACTTGAGAGAATGTACTTGCAAGCGAAACAGGAGGTGGCTTTGAGGAAGTGTGTGTGAAGGTGTTCCGCCCCCGTGCTAGCGGCCGAGCCGCTCGGATCCGGAGCCGCGGTGGCTCGAGGGGTCTTCGGACCCAGGGGTTCACGCGGATACTCGAAGTTAGAGAGGGGGTTATATACAGGGGAGTTATAAGTTCGTGACGCCACCCACGGTGCGTGGTAATGTGAGAGACCACCACTGCTGTTGGGGAGCGCGGTGACGTTGGTAAAGCAGCAGGATGTTTAAACCCTCCGTGGGTAGGAGTTTTGTGTCCCGGGCCCGTTGGATAGCGGTGCTTGGGGTGCCGTTGGGGATAGGGAAAGGGTTTTTCAATGTACTAACTCAGTCCAGAAATAACAACACCGACAGCTTGTAAACCAACGTTCTGAGCACCACTGCAGCTTGAAGGGAGCACGGTTGGGCCCGTACCCTTGGTGTTGCGGTTAGTCTGTGGCCCTTTCCTTGGCACCTTTGTCTCTATTTGTACCCTCAAGTGTGAAACTCTTCGGGTCCCGCTCACCCGTATGGCTAACGGAGTGAGCTTGCTCTCAGGGTTCACGAGTAGGATTTCTTAGGAATGTATTGGGAAAGTCCTATACCATCAGTGCGCTAGTACCCCGATTTTGCAGTGGGTTGGGGATGAATCTTGAAGTCTTCACCCCTGTTGGGTAAATTACCAAGATGCGTGAAGTTACTTCCCGGCCTAGGGTCCACATACCCCGTCGTGCCCTGGCCCCTGCCCGGTGATAGCTCAAGGCCGCTGGCTGCCCTCCTCGGCAGTCCGTGCCCCTTGACACAATTCCCTGCAACCGGGGTTCCAGCTCCTACCAGGCCCAGACCAACGTCTGCCACCTAGTAACTACAGGAGCCCTGCTACAGGCCGGTGACCTCCCCCTCTTGGAGAGTCACCTTCCCCTCTTTCTCCTTCACTCTCTCTCCGAACAATGACTGCTTCACTTTCTCACTTTCCCCTACCAACCCTCTATCAGGGCGGCCTATTCCCTTCAGGCCCCCCAATGGTGTGTCTGGTGGGTACAGTGTAAAGTGTTCCTAGGATTTTGATTGGCTCAGCTGTTAGCAACACCAAAGGACCAGGACCCGTAACCATGGAGGAGTGGATACTGTGTAGAAGGGCAGATTGCACAATACCCTGTGACGACCTGATAGGCCAGGGCATCACACATGCCAAACAGGAGGAGCCCTTGAGGAAGTATACCTGGAAGTAAAACAGGAGGTGGCTATGAGGAAGCATGTGTACATGCCAAGCAGGAGTAGCCCTTGAGGAAGTGTACTTGCAAGCGAAACACAAGGTGTCTTTGAGGAAGCGTGTATGCAAGCCAAGCAAGAAGAGCCATTGAGGAAGTATACCTGTAAGCGAAACAGGTGACTTTGAGGAAGCATGTTTGCATGCGAAACATCTGTGAGATTGACCCCTGTGTATGGGTGAAACATCTCAAGTGACCCAGCCAAGTCTCACTGTCGATTGGGAAACTGCAAAGCTAATGGTGCTTCATACAGTAGTATCGGAGAGTTCAGGCCAGTACTGGTCCAACCTGTCAATCAATGAAGAGTGCATCGTCTCTCATCAAGCAGGAACATGGGAGGCTAGGAAACGGTGCGGTCCTGCTTAAGAAAATGATACAAAACCTTTAAAGCTACTTTCACGTTGCACAAGTATACTGTGCAATTTCATTTTTTCCCATGGAAAATGGTCATCTATAAAGATATCTGCTTCGAAGTGCATATAGGTGTCATAGGCGGCCTCTTCTCAGTGGCCAATCTGTCACTTAACCTACTTAACTATTTTTTATTGAGATATCCGTGGAGTCCATGACTTTGAAAACAAGGCTAATTATATGCATAGTATACAGTGATACTTATTTTGGAACCAAACATGATCATTTCGCAACCCGTAGAATTACTACCTGCAAGAGTCTTCCGTACAGAATAAGTAGAAACCGTGAAAAGGGAGTGACAGAGGAACATTTTGATCCCACATAAAACATACTTGTAAGGCGGAAGAACTTTGGTAACACATACACATCAAATATATATTGATTTGTCAGGTGGAAGAACTTCGGTAACTATATAGTAGTTATAAGGGTGGCAGAAAATTCTAATATGGATGACCACCAACTGTTGACTCAGAATATCTTAAAAGGTGTTGTCTTAGTAGGAACTAAGGGGCTTTCCATGAGATTTACTCAGAATGTCCTAAAACCATTAATCCCTAACCATTCCCATTTTCACAGGTAGTCATATTAAGCATCTATTTGGGGTATGAAGTCAGCAGAAGTTCTAAGAGAATCTCCATACGAATGCACATAAACCTCAAGTAGATCTGAGGATTTGAGCCTTGGTTGTCCAAGTTCACGAATTTGCTCTTCTCACTTGTTCTCAGACTTCTCAGAGAAATTCCCTACAAATGCGCATAAATCTCAAGTAGATGTTGGGGTTTCAATCTTGGTTGTCCAAGGTCACGAATTTGTTCTATTCACATGTCCTCAGAGTTCTCAGAGAAACTCCTTAAATATGCACATAAATCTCAAGTAGATGTTGGGGTTTCAATCTTGGTTGTCCAAGGTCACGAATTTGTTCTATTCACATGTCCTCAGAGTTCTCAGAGAAACTCCCTAAATATGCACATAAATCTCAAGTAGATGTTGGGGTTTCAACCTTGGTTGTCCAAGGTCACGAATTTGCTCTTCGCACATGTTCTCAGAGAACCTCCCTACAAATGCATATAAACCACAAGTAGATGTTGGGGTTTCAACCTTGGTTGTCCAAGTTCACAAATTTGCTCTTCTCACATGTTCTCAGAGAACCTCCCTACAAATCCACATAAACCTCAAGTAGATGTTGTGGTGTCAACCTTGGTTTTCCAAGTTCACCAATTTGCTCTTCTCAAATTTATCTAAGACCTAGAAGATGTCTATGATGATCTGGTTTCTCCTCTAAGAGCAATCATTCCAATAATGTGATCGTGACAAAATCTGGAGGCATCTTACCTTTCATAGCAAGTGTGAAGACCAAGCTGATAACCATCAGAGTAGACCCTTTCCATAACAGACCAGATCTCATCCCCATCTTCCGTGATTCTTCTCCTTGTGGTTCTGGAGAAAGGTTTTCTGGTTCCTTCCTGCCAGGTATAATAAAAGAGTCAGCTGTCTTTTGACTCTCTATGTTTATCAGCAGTGTTTGGATCCTATCCATAAGTCAAAGTTGGGATCCTCCCATCAAACACGATCATCAGCTCTATAACCTAAATATTACAAGCCAAACTTTCCCTGGAGCATCTATTACTATTACAGTCATTCAAATTACACGCTCAGTCACTGTAATTAATCCGGCCAAAAGGCAACGGCTGCTAATCCTGTTTTATAATCCTGTTTTACGTTTGCATGGTGTCGGTGGATGCATAATTGTTACATAGTAATAAACCTTTTGTTTAATTCAAATTATAGACTTCTAAATCAGAAAATAGGATTTGCTACCCAAAATGGGATCAGGTCCTTGACGAACAACCCTGGTGTCACGCTGTACTATGGGAGACACTGAAGCAAACAGGCTGTGTTGCTTCAGGGAGTAGTTAGGAGACCAACCACTAGGGGGAGATAGGGTAGTAAACAAGCCAACACGTACGTAACGCTGCCCCGAATGGAAGCATTGCAGCTCACCTAAATGAGCAGTAAGCTGGATAGCCAGCTAGAGGGCAGTAGAGTAGTCATCAAGCCGAGTCTGCAACAGGAGGTCTCGTCAATGGTACAGGAGAAGGCAAAGTATGGTCAGGTGATAGCCCAAAGGTCAGGAACCGGGAAGTCATGAAAACAGGCGTGGGAAGGATGGGGACGAGGACAGGAATGGGGACAAAGGTCAGAGGTCGGACAAAAGGCAAAGGACGGACAAACAGAGGAGGACTAGAGACCGGAGGGGAACAGAGGTAGAGACAAGGGCAAGACAGATGCCACTGGTCAGATTGGGTCAGGGGGGGAGCTGGAGGTCAGAACGGGACAGGACAGAACACAGGTCACTAACGGGAACATAACGCAGCTGAGCCGGAAATATCACTGGTGAAGCACAGGAGGGGCAGCGCCAGGATATAGTGGCTAGTAGATCAGGCAGCAAAGATTAACCCCTTATGACCTGGAACCCTGAGAAGGAATACCTCAGCAAATCTGAGTCAAGCATGGGTCATGACACCTGGAGCCTGCTATGGTTGACATCATTCAAAGTTTGCGTATTAATTTTTCACTAATGATCCTTTGCCCTCACAGTCAGCCATCGGTCAACAGCCTTTCAAAATCAAGTGGATCCACTTTCCCACCAGTTGTCTTTCTGCTTTTCAGTGGATTCAAAATTGACGGAAGAAAGTGGTTCATGAACAATTGCAAAATGAAATAATACAATGTCTTGTTCCCCAATGTTCACTTCTATCTGAATATTCATGGATTGCTTTTCTTCAGTAGGTTTATGGGATCACATTTGACCCCCTAAGGATGGGGTCAAAATTAGTCCAAATTACCAGAAGTTCAAGTATGATGAAATTCCATGGACTGTACTACTAAAGTTCTCCACAAGAAGGGGATATAGACTCCTATCACAGATACTGATGATGATTAGACAGCTCCTGTTACACAATTATTATCTAGAAGATGACTGAACAGCCTTTCTGAATATGTACTCATCCATTATTTAAGGAGAATAGGTAAAGTGAACATATTTTCACGCAAACCCCCAAAAATGGGCTGGACAAAATTGTTGGTACCCTCAACTTAATATTTGGTTGGACACTCTTTGTAATAAATAACTGCAATAAATCACTGCCTATAAAAAGCAACCAGCTTCTTGAATGTCTCACCTGGAATTTCGAACTCTTCTTTATAAACTGCTCCAGGTCTCTCATATTTGAAGGCGTCTTCTCCTAACAGCAATCTTGAGGTCCTTCCAAAGGTGTCAATGGGATTTAGATCCGGACTCATTGCTGCCACTTCAGAATTCTCCAGCGCTTTTGTTTCCATCCATTTCTGGGGGCTTCTTGAAGTATATTTGTTTTCATTGTCCTCTCGGAAATCCCATGACCTAGGACACGAACCCAGCTCTGTGACACTGGGCAGTACATTATGACCCAAAATCCTTAAGTAATCTTCAGATTTCATATTGTGTACACAGTCAAGGCACTAAATGCCAGAGGTAGCAAAACAACCCCAAAACATCTTTAAGCCTCCACCATATCTGACTGTAGGTGCTGTGTTCTTTTCTTTGTAGGCCTCATTCTGTATTTGGTAAACAATAGATTGATGTGCTTTACCAAAAAGTCTCATCTGTCTACAAGATGCTTTCCCAGAAGTATTTTGGTTAGTCACGTACATTTTGGCAAACTGCAGTCTAGCTTTTTATGTCTCTGTGTCAGCAGTGGGGTCCTCCTGGGTCTCTGGGAGAAATACCTCATTTTCTGGAACAATTTCAAGGATCGGCCATGACTGTATACTACACCTTTGTGATTTAATCTGTCAGAGCCCCTGTTGAATTTACAACACACAAGTTTAATCCAATTTAGCTTCTACAGACTTCTGTATTTCACCTGGACTCCACTGTTCTTTGACTAGCACAAGCTTGTATGCCCCTGGTGACACTTTGGGACACTGTGTTCTCTTTGGTTAACAATTAGTCTGGATTATGAGTCTGCGAACGTCACGAGCCAAACATTTTGTCATGTTCTTGTCCTGGTTTATCTTAATACATGAAAATGTAGCCAACAAACCTAATTATTATTATAGAGTAAGTTTGAAAAATAATCCACTCATGGACGCTCAGCGTGGTCAAACTTTCAATGAGGAAACACGTGAGATTTTACTAAAAATTTCCAAATCCTTTTATAATACCCTTTGTATCTGGATGAAGCGGCTATACACATTGTCTTTTGTTGTGATTGTTATTCTAGGCTGCTGTAATTTACACAGAGCTTGACAAGATGGGACACGCTGGAATCTCAGGATGTGCAATTAAGCCAGTGTGAAATCCCTCACGCTACAGCTACACACAAGTTTGTGCAATCAAATTTTCCTATTTTAAAAGGAATTTTCCAGTTTTTGAAAAAAAATTCATCCAGTTACCAACGCAGATGACACTTATAGAAGGGATTATACTCCCTTCTACATCCTCCTTAAATAATGGATTATAAGTGTATATTCAGATAGTCTGAGCAGTCATAATTGTGAGAGTCTACATCATAATTGTGTAACAGGGGCTGTCTAATCATCATTAGTATATGTGATAGGAGTTTATATCCCCTCCTTGTGGAGAACTATTCTCCTTAAATAATGAATAACTAGGTATATACTCAGAGAGGCGGAGCAGTCATAATTGTGAGAGTCTACATCATAATTGTGTAACAGGGGCTGTCTAATCATCATCAGTATCTGTGATAGGAGTTTATATCCTCTCCTTGTGGAAAACTATTCTCCTTAAATAATGGACTATAAGTATACAGTATATTCAGAGAGGTTGAACAGTCATAATTGTGTGACAGTCTACATAGTGTGACAGGGGCTGTCTAATCATCATCAGTACCATACTATGAAGAAAAAGACATGGATCGCACATCCCAAAAATACAATGATCTAAAGCCGCTAGGCAAAAAATTAAATAGAACATGAGGTTCTTTTGTTACCATTCTGATCAGATTGTATTAAGCCCACTGCCACGTCACGGCAAACCTCTTGAGTGGGTCCCTAACCTGACCTTTTTGTGCGGCACCGTGCACTGACCACCGCCGCAGCGACAAAGCGCCAGCAAGGCGGGCGACCTGGTGCCTCACAGCACCCATGCTGCAAGGCAAAGCCCCCAAGGCTCCAGGCCGCGCCGCCCCACTGACACCACACCACCACAACAGCAGCCACCACACAGCACCAGCACACAGTGAGAGGAGCTGCGCACTCACCTCCCACTGGCTCCCATATGTGAACTGGGAGCAAAAAGAAGGCTGACCCCTCTTGCAGTCTCCTGCTGATTAAAATCACCTGTGCCAAATGGGGAGAGTGCAGATCCAAGAAAAAAAAAAGAGGGGGATAGACTGATATAAATACCATACTATGAAGAAAAAGACATGGATCGCACATCCCAAAAATACAATGATCTAAAGCCGCTAGGCAAAAAATTAAATAGAACATGATGTTCTTTTGTTACCATTCTGATCAGATTGTATTAAGCCCACTGCCATGTCATGGCAAACCTCTTGAGTGGGTCCCTAACCTGACCTTTTTGTGCGGCACCGTGCACTGACCACCGCCGCAACGACAAAGCGCCAGCAAGGCGGGCGACCTGGTGCCTCACAGCACCCATGCTGCAAGGCAAAGCCCCCAAGGCTCCAGGCCGCGCCGCCCCACTGACACGACACCACCACAACAGCAGCCACCACACAGCACCAGCACACAGTGAGAGGAGCTGCGCACTGTGCACAAAAAAAAAAAAAAAAAGAAAAGAAGTATTTATATCAGTCTATCCCCCTCTTTTTTTTTTCTTGGATCTGCACTCTCCCCATTTGGCACAGGTGATTTTAATCAGCAGGAGACTGCAAGAGGGGTCAGCCTTCTTTTTGCTCCCAGTTCACATATGGGAGCCAGTGGGAGGTGAGTGCGCAGCTCCTCTCACTGTGTGCTGGTGCTGTGTGGTGGCTGCTGTTGTGGTGGTGTGGTGTCGGTGGGGTGGCGCGGCCTGGAGCCTTGGGGGCTTTGCCTTGCAGCATGGGTGCTGTGAGGCACCAGGTCGCCCGCCCTGCTGGCACTTTGTCGCTGCGGCGGTGGTCAGTGCACGGTGCCACACAAAAAGGTCAGGTTAGGGACCCACTCAAGAGGTTTGCCATGACATGGCAGTGGGCTTAATACAATCTGATCAGAATGGAAACAAAAGAACCTCATGTTCTATTTAATTTTTTGCCTAGCGGCTTTAGATCATTGTATTTTTGGGATGTGCGATCCATGTCTTTTTCTTCATAGTATGGTAATCATCATCAGTATCTGCGATAGAAGTTTATATCCCCTCCTTGTTGAGAACTATTCTCCTTAAATAATGGATTTTATGTATATATTCAGAGATTCTGGGCAGTCATAAGTGTGTGAAAGTCTACATCATAATTGTGTAACAGGAGCTGTCTAATCATCATCAATACCTGGGATAGAAGTTTATATCCTCTCCATGTGGAGAACTAGTCTCCTTAAATAATGCACAACTAAGTATATATTCAGATAGTCTGAGCAGTCATTGTTTGAGTCTACATCATAATTGTATGACAGTAGCAGTCTACTCATCAGCAGTATCTGTGATAGATGTTGATATTCACTCCATGTGGAGAACTATTCTTAAATAATGGATTTTAAGTATATATTTAGAGATTCTAAGCAGTCATAATAGTGTGAGAGTCTATGTTTCGCCCGGGTACCAGGGGTACTCAAATCCGGGCCACAGAGTCACTTCTGTGGGTATCACGATGGCGTGACCCGGTCTGTGATCCCAGGCTCCACAGAAAAAGGGGATTTGGTAAGGGGAATTGTTATAGTTCGTGATGTGAAGCCCCGCAGGTGTTGTGTCGGTGCATACCTTCAGGGACTCCACGTAGCTGGTGCTGGTCACAGGTAGGGAATCTTCTGTTTTGATCGTGACGCCACTCTCAGTATTGCGGTCAGTGGGGACCGCCACTGCAGGTTGCGGGTCGCCTGGGGCTGATGGTGTGTGCAGTTAGATGTAGGAGCCTCCTGAGAGTGAGGCAAGCCCCAGGGCCCTGTGTAGGTTTGTAGTACCACAAGTCGCAGAATGACCACACAGGCAGGATGTCTTTCAGGGTTTTTACTCACTTCAGGTGGCAGGGTGAGTAACCCGGGCGTAGCTGAGATGAACCAGGTAGGAACCAGGTATCCTTCAGGCTGACTTTATGAGGGTGACTACTGACTCGCCTTCCTTAGCCCTTGGTGGTTTGGGGTGACCCCGACTTTTAGTCCCTATGGGGGTCACCCAGGGAAGATGCTCCAAGCCTCTCTCCCCTTCTTGTTTTGCCGTGTGCTTGTTCCCCGGACCAGGCCACTCCAGCCTCTTGCCTCCTATGACCTATGGGCCCTAACTTGTGGTTACGTGGCTGCGGCTTTTGGTTGTTGTGGTGTGGGCTTTAAGAGCCCCACACCGGCAGGTTTAGCAGGGAAAGGTGAATCTATCCTCGCTTCGGGATCTGCCGCCCGGTTGGGCCTGGTGCTCTCTAGCAGTCTCCTTACTTCCCACTCTGTTGCACTCTCTAGCTGAAGCTGGCTTTCAGGCAGCACTCCTAGTTGACCGTTCTCCCCCGTCTGTAGCCACTGCGCGGGCGCTGTTAGACAGCAACAGCCCCACAGGTCTGCTCCTCACTGAGCCCTATGGAGTTCTGCTCTAACTGACTCACTGCCCCTCCTCTCCTGTTCTTGCCTACGCCACCTAGCAACCAGACTCTCTTACCACACCCCTTGAGAGGAGATGGAGGCTCTACCCCCTCCACTATTCCAGTGAAGGTGAAGGCTTGCCCCCTCCTGGGATCCCCAGGGGTCCTCTCATGGGTACATGTGTGAGACCTGATCACTATGCGCCTGTGTTCCACACCCCTGTCAGCCTTCTGGATTACCTGTATTGTACTGTCCCCAGCATGGGTGCAGTACTCAGTGGTGCCTGACTAGGTCAGGGGCGCCACATTCCCCCTTAGTTATCACCAGCACGTCCTCGGGCTGCAAGACAACATTTTAAAATGCATAAAACATTAAAACATGTAAAACATTTTAAGATCACCAGTTATCGTACATCACCACCCTCCACCCACAAGTCCGTTAACCCACCCAAAACCCTCTCAGGAGGCAGGTCACCGGTCCTGTTGGTAACCAGGTCTGGGCCATCCGTTTCCCCAGACCTTTCCTCCAATCTTCCTCTCCCGTTGGCCGCGGCTTCAGCCACTTCTGGCAGGATGTAGAGGCGGCTTTCATGGGCTGGTGGTTTCAGGGTATACCTGGCCTGGTGGATCCGCGCCTTCAGCCTCTTCTGGCAGGATGCAGAGGCGGCCTCCACAGTTGGTGCTGACCAGGTACCCTCTTTGTGGTGGTGAGCCAAGGCCCCATAAACAGGCGTGCTCTCTGGTCGCAGGTGAGCCAAGGCCCTTTTCTACGGACGGGCCCCCCTGGTTGCAGACGAGCCAAGCCCCTAAACAGGCTGGCCCTGGTGGTGGTGCCACTGGTGTAACTATTTACACTGCGAGAGTTTGTGGCTATAGCAAGTTCATAGCCTTAAAGTTTATTTCTCACAATAGTTTTTGTGGGCGCATTTCTTAAACGTTGCAAACAAAACTTGTCAAAACTGGTCAAAACAGTAACTTCTTACTTTCCTTTACTTTACTCCTCTTTTTCACTAGGGCGTGGGCATGTAGGGCACCGGCACCTGTGACTTTCTTGCTCTCCGTCGTCGTCCGTGGTTGTTTCATCTGTAGGTTCTTTATCTGTGGTTGTTTCATCTGTAGGTTCTTTATCTTTCCTTTCTTGGTCTTCGTCTGTTTCCTTTTCTGCATCTGTTTCTGTATCTCTGTCTTTTCTTTCTTGTCTTTCTTGTCTTTCTTGTCTGGGACATGGTGCTACGTCTAAGGCATAGTAGCCCCTTTCTCCTTGATGTAAGGTGAACTGTACTAAGTCCCCAATTTTCAAATTTCTGCCTGAATGTCCTCTGGGCAGGTGGGCTTGAACATCTCTCCGATTCACAAATATGCCCTCTTTTATTCCTCTTACTACAATAAAGCCGTATCCGCTTTTCAAATTGAAGTCCTCTACTACTCCTCTGTAAAGGGGTCCTCTAGCCTGGGCTTCGGACCTTCTTAGGCACCTTTTCTCCTCCAGGTCTCTGATTGTGACCTCCCTCTGCTCTGGAGACTGTGGTGTTGGAGGACGCTTGGATCTGCTGCGCCGTGTCTTGCGGGCTGGGTTCTGCGAGGTGCAGCTTACAAGCTCCCAGGTGAGGCTTTGGGGCAGATCTTCCTCAGCAGAAGGTGTCAGGTCTTCCTCCTCCCAGCGGGAATAGGGCAGCATCTCCGGCTCTGGGTAGGGGTCTGCTGCGGTTGGCGTCGGAGTCAGCTCCTCAGCTTCCTGGCCTCCTCTCCCCCTTAGTTCTTCTTGGCACTCCGTTGATGGCAGTGCTGGGGATGGGCTTTCTTCAGCTGGTCTGGGCGATGGACTCTCTGGCGCGGCTGCAGGGGTTGCCTGAATCTCCTTGGGGGTATGCGGAGGGAGCATGTATCTGTCCACCATCTCCTGTGGGAACTTGGCCTCCAGGTCAGCCTTCAGCTGCCAGTATGCGGAGTCTTCACCTATCAGGGATTTCCTAGTAGGGACTTCCTCAGACCGGGGAGCGGTGTCTGCTCTGGCCTTGCAGGCCGGGGTAAATGGTACGTCTGTCTTGTCTTGGCGGGCCGGGCAGGGCATCGCTGCGGCGGCCTGGTCTTGGCGGGCCGGGCAGGGCATCGCTGCGGCGGCCTGGTCTTGGCGGGCCGCGCCTGGCATGGCGGCGGCCTGGTCTTGGCGGGCCGCGCCTGGCGGGGCTGCGGCCTGGTTCAACATATCACTGGCGGCGCGGACGAGCGTCGCTGCTGCGGTGGGGTCTTGGCGGACTGGGCTCAGCAGGGTGGCAGCCTGGGTCAGTGTCACGCCTGCGGCACGGATCAGTATCGCAGTGGTAGTCGGGCCTTTGCGGGACAGGCGGGGCATGGCTGCGGCAGCCTGGATCTGGCGGGCCGCTTCTAGCGTGGCTGCGGCCTGGTCCAGCGTCGCCGCGCCGGGCGCCTCTTCTGGGACCGCGGGTGTGGCAGCTAGGGTCGGGGCTCTTATTCTAGCCGGGGCAACACCGGACTCACCCATCGGGGTCTGAATCGTCGTCGCCGCTCGATCCGGCAGGCTCCGCGCGGCTCCCTCCTCGTAGGTCCGCACCGCCGCAGCCATCTCCAGGAGCTCCGTGCGTTCTTCCCTAAGCTGTCGCACAATCCCGGCCTCCAGCCGGTCGCAGAAGATGGCAAGCTCTCGGCACCACCAGGCAGCAGTGCCTGGTTCTGGGTATCCGCGTCTGGACTCCATTTCCTCTAGCACGCTGCTGGCTTCTCTTCTGCTCCGCCGTCTCTGGACGCTTCCACTTTCTTCATCAGCGAGGTCAGGACTCTGCAGGGGATCTCTGGGTAGCCACACCTCTTCGTGGGCGGTAACTTCTCCCAGCGCGGGCTGCTGTTGTTTTTCAGCGCGCTTTTCATGGTGGCAATATGGCGGCGCTTCCAATTTTTCAAGCGGACCGCCTAGGCACATGGTCACCTGTCTGAACAGGTCTAGTCCTTATCCTGTTCGTGACGCCAGATGTGAAGCCCCGCAGGTGTTGTGTCGGTGCATACCTTCAGGGACTCCACGTAGCTGGTGCTGGTCACAGGTAGGGAATCTTCTGTTTTGATCGTGACGCCACTCTCAGTATTGCGGTCAGTGGGGACCGCCACTGCAGGTTGCGGGTCGCCTGGGGCTGATGGTGTGTGCAGTTAGATGTAGGAGCCTCCTGAGAGTGAGGCAAGCCCCAGGGCCCTGTGTAGGTTTGTAGTACCACAAGTCGCAGAATGACCACACAGGCAGGATGTCTTTCAGGGTTTTTACTCACTTCAGGTGGCAGGGTGAGTAACCCGGGCGTAGCTGAGATGAACCAGGTAGGAACCAGGTATCCTTCAGGCTGACTTTATGAGGGTGACTACTGACTCGCCTTCCTTAGCCCTTGGTGGTTTGTGGTGACCCCGACTTTTAGTCCCTATGGGGGTCACCCAGGGAAGATGCTCCAAGCCTCTCTCCCCTTCTTGTTTTGCCGTGTGCTTGTTCCCCGGACCAGGCCACTCCAGCCTCTTGCCTCCTATGACCTATGGGCCCTAACTTGTGGTTACGTGGCTGCGGCTTTTGGTTGTTGTGGTGTGGGCTTTAAGAGCCCCACACCGGCAGGTTTAGCAGGGAAAGGTGAATCTATCCTCGCTTCGGGATCTGCCGCCCGGTTGGGCCTGGTGCTCTCTAGCAGTCTCCTTACTTCCCACTCCGTTGCACTCTCTAGCTGAAGCTGGCTTTCAGGCAGCACTCCTAGTTGACCGTTCTCCCCCGTCTGTAGCCACTGCGCGGGCGCTGTTAGACAGCAACAGCCCCACAGGTCTGCTCCTCACTGAGCCCTATGGAGTTCTGCTCTAACTGACTCACTGCCCCTCCTCTCCTGTTCTTGCCTACGCCACCTAGCAACCAGACTCTCTTACCACACCCCTTGAGAGGAGATGGAGGCTCTACCCCCTCCACTATTCCAGTGAAGGTGAAGGCTTGCCCCCTCCTGGGATCCCCAGGGGTCCTCTCATGGGTACATGTGTGAGACCTGATCACTATGCGCCTGTGTTCCACACCCCTGTCAGCCTTCTGGATTACCTGTATTGTACTGTCCCCAGCATGGGTGCAGTACTCAGTGGTGCCTGACTAGGTCAGGGGCGCCACAGTGACGCCACCCACGGTTGTGGTGATGGCACCACCGCTGCTCAGTGTGGGGGTCCCGGGGATGGTATGGAGCAGCTAGATGTTATTTCTCCCCTCCGTGGGTAGGGGGGTTGGTTGTCCCGGGGCCCTGTGATGGGGTAAGCAGGGGGCAGGGCGCAATGCTGCAGTGCGGTGCCCGAGGGCACGAGTGTACTCACAAGAAAGTCACACGGAGTCACTGGTGAACTAAGAATTGCCGGTGTCCGCGGCCTCTGGTACGGGGGTGTTAGAATCCCACACACGGTGCAGCAGCCCTGGTTGTTTCCTTCCCTGCAGCAAAGTGCCTTTTCCTCCTCTCTCTTCCTCTTTCTCCTCAGCCGGGAACGGGGAATCCTCTCCCCTGTAGTGATCCGGGTACCCAGGTACCGAGGGGCCACCGCCCGGCTCCGGCTACCTGTTCTGGCCCCTTCCTCACTACGGCCTGCCCCGGCCCTTTTGGAGAACACTTCACTCCCAGCCGGGAGCTAAACTCCAGACCTCTGTTCTCTCTGACCTCTCCACACTCTCTGCCCCAGCCCCTCCCCTCTCCTCTGCTTTTCCCTTACACTGGGGGCTGTGCTTGTTTGGCTGCACCAGTGTGAGATCATATTACCAAGGAGGATTAACTCTTTATGTGACAACCTGGCTGTGCCAGGGCGTCACATCTACACATCATAATTGTATGACAGGAGCTGTCTAATCATCATCAGTATCTGTGATAGGAGTTTATATCCCCTCCTTGTGGAGAACTATTCTCCTAAAATAATGAATAATTAAGTATATATTCAGAGAGGTGGAGCAGTCATAATTGTATGACAGAAGCTGTCTAATCATCATCAGTATCTGTGATAGGAATTTATATCCCCTCCTTGTGGAGAACTATTCTCCTTAAATAATGGATTATAAGTATATATTCAGAGTCTGAGCAGTCATAATTGTGAGAGTCTACATCATAATTGTATGACAGAAGCTGTCTAATCATCATCAGTATCTGTGATAGGAGTTTATATCCCCTTTTTGTGGAGAACTATTTTCCTTAAAAAATGGATAACTAAGGATATATTCGAAGAGTCTGAGTAGTCATCTTTTGCATCATATTTGTATGACAGGAGCTGTCTAATCATCATTAGTATCTGTGATAGGAGTTTATATCCTCTTTTTGTGGAGAACTTTAGTAGTACAGTCAATGGAATTTCATCATACTTGAATTTCTGGTAATTTGGACAGTGACTAACTTCGATGAAGCTATCGGCATGCGATCCTCAGAGGGTCAAAATGTGATCACATAAAATCTGAGTGCTTAAGTGCTACCTCCTTGGTCCCAACATTTGTAGGCATGGCAATGGGCAATGATATTTGGCTGACCAATGGGGGCAACCTATAACCCTATCCTCGCGATCGTCGTCCTCCTTGCCAGCTCCGTGTGGATAACACGTCCTATGTCATCAACACGGTGTCTTCTGTTGCGCTCTTGTGCACATGTTCTTCTCTCTACCATACTGAGGGCAGAGCAAAGTACTGTAATGCGCATGCGTGGGGAAAGTTCAAAGACTGCCCGCGCATGCGCACTCAAATACTTTGCTTTGCCCTCAGAATGGTAGAGAAAAGTGCGAGTGCGCAGGATCGCAACGGAAGACACTGTGTGAATGACGTAGGACATGTCATCCTCACGAAGCAAGAAGTAGGATAGAGTAGGTGCCGAATCCGAGACCAGTGAAGCCCATCGGACCGGAACGTATCAGAGAGCCCTATAGGTGAGTAGGTGACAGGTTCCTTTTAAGCTGGCTCATGGTACACATCATTACTCCATCTGGTCCCTTTCCCTTTCCCAATCTCCAATTTTCCACCACCCACTGACCAAACTTTCCAGTTTATCACATCGTAAGCTGGAACTACAGCAGATGTTGTCTTCATCAATAAACATTGGAGCTATTTCCCAATGGGCGTAGTTGAGTTACCATCGGATTATGACTAAATGGTGCCCTAGGCAAGAAATGCATTTAGAGAACTCCTCAGATCTCAGCTTGTAATGACTCCGGTCCTTTCATTAACATTTATTCCCATAAACATCTTTGCTACCTGGGCTCTTAAAAACAAGAAGAAGCCAGGTTATACTAATAGGACCTATAAAGGTTAAGACAATAGTAGTAGGGATAGGGAAAAACTAGAACGCAAGCACTTCCATCACTCCGGATAGATTGACTAATATGATTATTGCTATGTGTGCCCCCCATATCTTGGGTCTCTTGAATAAAGTGGGTGCTCCTATGTTGCATTCCACTTTGTTTTCCTATAAAATGAAGAATCTAACAACATACTAATATATTCATTGTTAGTTTACTTATTCTTGTTTCTTAAGAGGCTGGTATTTAGAGTTGTATCACGTTTGAAGCAGGTCATAACAGCCAGAGAGGCATTAGGTCACAACAGCCAGAAAAGCAGCAAGTCATACCAGCTGAAGCGGTAACAGGTCATAACAGTCAGAAAGGCAGCAGGTCATAACAGCCAGAGATGCAGTAGGTCATAACAACCAGAGAGGCAGCAAGTCATAACAGCAAAAAAGGCAGCAGGTTATAACAGCCAGAAAGGCAGGAGGTCATAACAGCCAGAGAGACAGTAGGCCATAATAGCCAGAAAGGCAGCAGGTTATAACAGCCAGAAAGGCAGCAGGTCATAACAGTCAGAGAGGCAGCAGGTCATAACAGCCAGAAAGGCAGTAGGTCATAACAGTCAGAGAGGCAGCAGGTCATAACAGCCAGAGAGGCAGTAATTCATAAACGCTAGAAAGGCAGTAGGTCACAACAGCCAGAGAGGCAGTAGCTCATAACAGCCAGAGAGGCAGTAATTCATAAACGCTAGAAAGGCAGTAGGTCACAACAGCCAGAGAGGCAGTAGCTCATAACAGCCATAGAGGCAGCGGGTCATAACAGTAAAAGAGGCAGCATGTTATAACCACCAGAGAGGCAGTAGGTCATAACCGCTAGAGAGGCAGTAGGTCACAACAGCCAGATAGGCAGCAGAACATAACAGCCAGAGAGGCAGGAGGTCATAACAGCCAGAGAGGCAGGAGGTCATAACAGCCAGAGAGGCAGTAGGTCATAACAGCCAGAGAGGTTGTAGGTCATAACAGCCAGAGAGGCAGGAGGTCATAACAGCCAGAGAGGTTGTAGGTCATAACAGCCAGAGAGACAGTAGGTCATAACAGCCAGAGAGGCAGCAAGTCATAACAACCAGGGAGGCAGGAGGTCATAGCAGCCAGAAAGGCAGCAGGTAATAACAACCAGAGAGGCAGCAGGTCATAACAGCCAGAGAGGCAGCAGGTCATCACAGCCAGAAAGGCAGGAGGCCATAACAGCCAGGGAGGCAGTAGGTCATAACAGCCAGAGGGACAGTAGGTCATAACCGCCAGAGGGGCAGTATGTCATAACAGCCAGAGAGGTAGTAGGTTATAACCACCAGGGAGGCAGTAGGTCATAACAGCCAGAGATGCAGTAGGTCATAACTGCAAGAGAGGCAGTAGGCCATAACAGCCAAAGAGGCCGTAGGTCATAACAGCCAGAGAGGCAGTAGGCCATAACAGCCAGAGAGGCAGTAGGCCATAACAGCCAGAGAGGCAGTAGGCCATAACAGCCAGAGAGGGAGTAGGCCATAACAGCCAGAGAGGCAGTAGGCCATAACAGCCAGAGAGGCAGTAGGCCATAACAGCCAGAGAGGGAGTAGGCCATAACAGCCAGAGAGGCAGGAGGTCATAACAGCCAGAGAGACAGCAGGTCATAACAGCCAGAAAGGCAGCAGGTCATAACAGCCAGAGAATCTGTAAACAGGTTACATGGATGTAACAGCACAAGGAAGGATGACTCAGTGGTTACTTAAATGACAGATATTTATTTACCTAGTACATTTACATGTAGTGCCTAAGGCGCAGTATTAATGGATAAGGCAAAGAGTGCAATTATAGTAAAATTATTATTTTAAAGTGCAAATACAGCAACTCAGAGATAATGGATATTAAAACAACTCTATTAACTCACTATTATCTGGTTAATGTAAGTATGAAGACGATTCTACTGTTATTACTCAATTCTTAGAATAAAGAGGCAATTATCGTTAATGATCTCTTAGAATTATTATCTTAACCAAGTGTGTCATCGTCAATCCCGTCACAATCATCCTTTCACTTTGCTGACAATGCTAACCGTTACACAGGCCCTAACGGGAGTCAATGGTACTACACCAATAGGCCGCAAGTCCATCACTGAGTAGTCGCTCTGCTCTACTTCTGCTGCTTGATAGTCTCTATCTTTCAGCTCCGATCACCCAATTCTCCACTTGACTTTGATCACCAAATTGTCTACTCGGCTTTGGTCCCCCGATTCTCCACTGGGTTCCAGTTACCCGATTCTCTACTCTGCTTTGGTCACTCAATTCTCCATTTGGTCCAGGTCACCCAATTCTCTACTCACCTTCGGTCACCTGAATCTCTACTTAGCCCAGGTCACCCAAATCTCTACTCGACTCTGATCACCCATTCTCCAGTCGACTGTGATCACCCGATTTTCCACTCGACTCTGATCATCCTGATTCTCTACTTGGCTTCAGTCACTTGATTCTCCACTCAGCTTCGGTCACTCGATTCTCCACTTGCCCCAGGTCACCCAATTCTCCACTCGCCTTCAGTCATGTGAATCTCTACTTGGCAAAGGTCACCCGATGCTATACTTGACTCTGATCACCCAGTTGTCTACTCGACTCTGATCACCCGATTCTCCACTCGGCTTTGGTCACACCAATTCTCCACTCAACTCTGATCACCTGATTCTCCACTAGACTTTTGATCTCTCGATTCTCCACTTGGCTTCGGTCACCTGATTCTCCACTCAACTCCAATTACCCGATTCTCCATTCAGATCTGATACCCCGAGTCTCTACTCTGCCCTGGTCACCCTATCCTCCACTCGGCCCTGATCACCCGATCCTCCACACAGCTCCGGTCACCCAATTCTTCACTTGGCCCGGGTCACCCTATCCTCCACTCAGCTCTGGTTACCTGATTCTCCACTCGGCCCATGTCACCCTATTTTCCACTCTGAATTTGTTTCTTGACTGCACCTATAAGCCAAATCGCCTCTCACGCTGATTCTAATCCTAGGAGCCAACTCCTCACCTTCTATGCTCTCCTTGGCTTATATAATTAATAATTGCGCCACAGCTGTCACCTGATCTGTTGTCTTTTCTTAACTCATCCCTGGGGGACATATACTCCGCTCTTCAGTTCCTGCTGTAGTCTTTCTCTCCGTTTTCCTCTTCTTACCATCTTTGACCAGCAGATGGCGACTTTTATCTGCAGAGCACAGTTATGCACTAACTTCATCTTCTTATAAGGCATAATAACCAAAGGGGCTCTATTAAGTGCTAAA
The DNA here is from genome assembly GCF_048569485.1 of Anomaloglossus baeobatrachus. Taxonomy (NCBI): domain Eukaryota; kingdom Metazoa; phylum Chordata; class Amphibia; order Anura; family Aromobatidae; genus Anomaloglossus; species Anomaloglossus baeobatrachus. The sequence continues at coordinate 31,095,360 of NC_134363.1, read as the reverse complement.
GACACTTCTCATGACGGGATTGAATAATCCTGAGACTGGTGTAGTCAGTAAAAAAGGTAATATTTAAAGGGACATATGATCTTTTTTTTAATCAATCAAGTTCAAGTACCTTGTATAATGCATCTCAACTCAGCTATGCTCACACAGTATCAGCTGATTGTCTCAGGACTAATAAACTAATATTTTCTACCTTTTGAGTTCTATTGGTATCTTAAAAAATGATAAAATTTTGTAAATTAATTTAAAATGAGAGCTACAGTCACCTTCAGGTTGAGATACATAATTTATTCACTCACAGATACAATAGAGTATAATATAAATAGGACCTGTCACAAGGCCAAAATGGTCCAGTTTTACTCTTATTTTATTCCTGATGCTCCTCCAAGTATTACGTTTTTTTATTTTTTAAAATCCACCATACGGTTCCAGAGATATGGGCATTTTTATTTGGTGCTATTTTATATGGTCGTTACCACTGGATGTGTGGCTTACAAGATAATCATGCAGAGGAGCCTGAAGACACGCCCCCGAGGATCCAGTGAATTAGAATTCTTTGGTAAATGCCTTACAAATGATCACTGATTAAAAATAAAATAAAAGACAAATACTCAGGGGAGCAGAGGGAATAAAATAAGAGAACAAACTGGACACTGTAAGAGGTGTCAGTTTAGAGCAGGGGTGGGGAACCTTTTTACTGCCGGGGGCGATTTGGAATTTCCTACTAACCTTTGGGGGCCGCACAACATTATCAACCTGAAAAAAACCCCTGCTATATTTGGTCAAACGATTAATTAACTCACCCCTATTGTGGTGGCCGGAGCTGCTTCTCTTTGGTGCGATTGTGATGTTCGGTGATATTGATCATCTTGTTTCTCACAGCTGCTTTTCCAGGTTTGTCTCTGTCTGGAGATGCTGGGGGCATACACATCACAGGAGGGGCCGGGGCGCATAAATTACAGGAGACACTGGGAGTACACATCACAGGAGGGGCTGGGGCATATACATCACAGGAGGGGCTGGGGCATATACATCACAGGAGGGGCTGGGGCATATACATCACAGGAGGGGCTGGGGCATATACATCACAGGAGGGGCTGGGGCATATACATCAGTAGGGGGCATGGACAGCTCTGGCGGTGGCACAGACATGACTGGGGACACGCACAGCACTGGGTGGCAGCACGCACTGCACTGGGTGGCAGCACAGACTGCACTGGGTGGCAGCACGGATTGCACTGGGTGGCAGCACTAGGGAGACAGACAGGTCTGGGGGAACATAGACATCAACAGGAGAGCACGGACTGGGGAGCATAGAAAGCAGTGGGAGGGTACAGACAGCAGTAGCGAGTTAAGAGCACTGAGGGGTGGCACACAGCACTGGGGAGCATGGACAGCATAAGGGGGGAACAGACAGCACTCACCGTGGCATGGACAGCACTGGTGGCAGCATGGACAGCATTAGGTGGTGCGGACAGCACTGGTGGGGGGGCATAGACATCACCCAGGGGGTACAGACAGCACTAGGGGGGCACGGACAGCAGTGAGGGGTTACACCGCGCTGAGGGGGTACACAGCACTGTGGTGTACACAGCATTAGGGGGTACACACAGCACTAGGGGGTACACACAGCACCTGGGGGTACACACTGTACTAGGAGGTACACAGCATGAGGGGGTACACACAGCACGAGGGGGTACACACAGCACGAGGGGGTACACACAGCACTAGGGGGTACACAGCACGAGGGGGTACACAGCACGAGGGGGTACACACAGCATTAAGGGGTACACAGCACAAGGGAGTACACACAGCATTAAGGGGTACACACAGCATTAGGGGGTACACACAGCATTAGGGGGTACACACAGCATTAGGGGGTACTCACTGTACTAGGGGGTACACACTGCACTAGGGGGTACACACTGCACTAGGGGGTACACACAGCGTTGGGGGGTACATACAGCACGAGGGGGTACACACAGCACTAGGGGGTACATACAGCACTGGGGGGTACACACTGTACTAGGAGGTACACAGCATGAGGGGGTACACACAGCATGAGGGGGTACACACAGCACGAGGGGGTATACACAGCACGAGGGGGTACACACAGCACGAGGGGGTACACACAGCACGAGGGGGTACACACAGCATTAAGGGGTACACACAGCATTAAGGGGTACACACAGCATTAAGGGGTACACAGCATTAGGGGGTACTCACTGTACTAGGGGGTACACACTGCACTAGGGGGTACATACAGCACGAGGGGGTACATACAGCATTGGGGGGTACATACAGCACGAGGGGGTACACACAGTATTGTGGGGTACACACAGCATTGGGGGGTACACACAGTACGAGGGGGTACACAGCACTGAGCGGGGGGGGGGCAGCGATGGGTTGAGTACTCGCAGTGAGGGGGAGGGAGAGTCACACACACACAGCACAGTTTCGGGAGGCTGGTAAACCTGCTGCAGCTCTTCTGTGTGACTTTATCGCAGCGTGCTGCTTACCCGCCCACCAGAGCACACAGGCCGGGGATAAGCCTAGAATGTATGGGCTGCAGTCAGGTCCTGGAAGTCAGGATCTGGAGAGAGCCCGTACATTCTAGCATCTACCCACAGGGCATCAGGCAGTGGGATTTAAAGGGCCGGCAGCCGGGAAAAGCGCGGCTGCCACCAAAGCACAATGGTCCCCGGGAATGTGCCCGGGGGCCGCATAAAATGTCGTCACGGGCCGTATACGGCCCGCGGGCCGGAGGTTCCCCACCCCTGGTTTAGAGTAATGGGTAACTGAGCCCTTGGACCCATGGTTGTTTTTATATGTCAGCTTTATTTTGGTGCTATGAGATTATCCATGTTCTGTTAATGTATTAGCAAGCTCAAAAAATGCCATAGTGTCTTTTGACTCAGCTGCCCCCCTCACACACACCAAAACCCGCACAATCAACAGGCAACCCTGGCACACGAGTCAGATTAAAGAACTGGGACGGGCTTCCAGAATTGCTGAGCGCAGATGGAAGAAGTCTCATTCCACTGAGCACTTCATTGCATATAAAGAGTCCCTTGAAGACTATAAGAGGCGCTATAATAAATAATAATAATAATAATAATAATAATAGTGTCACGGCATAAAATCAAAAAGTCACAGTTGCTATACGTAAGTGCTGCTTATTCCATTTGAGTAAACTATGGTGCTGTTGTGATACTGGTCATTGCCAAAGTACAGATATCAAAAATGGTTGCACACAAGCTCAGTCATACAACCCTGGAACATGGCTGTCCTACAAGCACCTTTCAAAATAAAAAAAAAACATGGGGAGGGACCCCTTTAATATTTTAAAGCCAAGGCTAAAAGAGAAGTGCCTTGTGTGCAAAATTAGTGTACAAATAAAGTTAGAAAAATTGAAAGGGGTTAAAGGATTCTAAAGAGGTATTACTAGATAGGGGAAAAAAATGTAAAATTAGAAATATGAAAAAATCGGAAAATAATTATTTAGGATGTATGGAGGGGAAGAAAGAAAACGATCATAATTATAAATGGAGGCAGATGGACGCTATGGACTTCAATAAAATGGCCACGGAGTCCTATCTGCGCATGCGCTACCTCAGTGGCCATTTTCTTGAAGTTCATTTCGTCAATTCAATGGAACCAGCAGTCAGATCAATGGCACCCGCTGCCGAGACACCCCATCCTGTGACCCTTCTGAGTTACTCCATTGCAGTGAAATCCCCGCAGCCCGTATATCAATGGCGCCCGCTACAACACCCCGGCCGCCTGCCATCAGATCAATGGCACCCGCTGCTGCGACACCCCAGAGCCCGCAGTATTGCCAACCCTCCTGAGCTGCAATACTGAGCTCGCAACACTCTGAGCTGCAACACTATGAGGCCGCAGCATCACTCTGCCTCCTGTGACCTTCCTGAGCCATTCCATCACCACCGCTCCCCCCCATAAGCATTAGGATCCAACCATACATATAAGTAATTCATAGATATGGTTGGGTGTGTGGACTTTGTGTGTACAAGTGTGACGCCCCTGGACTATCAGGTCATCACAGGGTATTGCACAATCTGCCCTCCCGTGCAGTATCCACCTCCTTCTTGGTTTTGGGTCCCTAAATATATGGTGTTGCCTACATCAGCTAATCAAATCCTAGATACATCCTGCACCACACCCACCAAACACACCAGTGGACGGCTTGAGTGGAATAGAGCCGCCCACTTAGGGGTTTTGGGAGGGGATGTGAGGAGTGTCAAAAAACAGAGAGAATAGTCTGGAAGTGAAAGGGAAAGGAGGTCGGGAGCGGGGCTCCTGGGAGACAATCTAGGTGGCAGACGGTGGTCAGGGCCTAGAGTTGACAGACCCCCGGTCGCAGGGGATCGTGGCAAGGGGCACGGATCTGTAGATGAGGACAGCCGGCGGCCTTGCACCATCACTGGGCTGGGACCAAGGCACGACAGGGTACATGGACCTTAGCTTCAGGCAACCCGATAATTTACCCGCGGAGAATGGAGCCTTCAAGATTCGTTCCCCACCAGCTCCAAAATCGGAATACTAGTGCAACGAGGGAGATAGGACTTTCCGATCCAAAACGGTCCAGAAAATCCCAAGCGTGAGCCCAGAGAGCAAGTATACCGCCCTGAGAGGGGCTCGGCCGCTCCCTTGCCGGGGCCGAGCCGCTCGAGGTCCAGGCTCGGGTTGTCGGTGGCTCGAGCGCCTCTGGACCGGGGGCCACGTCGCTCTGTTAAGGGGAGGCAGTGGGGTGGTGGTGTGGGATGAGGTCCGCAGCCGGGGGCCGCGTTGTCGTTGGACAGGTCGTGACGCCACCCACGGGTCGTGGTGACGGGATGCACCACCGCTGCAGCTGGAGTGATGGGGACTCCCGGGATCGGTGTTGAAGGCGCAGCCTGGATGTTAGCCCTCCGTGGGTAGGGGCGGTGTGTTCCGGGGCCCGGCGGGACGGGCGATGATGTTGTCGGGGTGCAAGGTGCCGTACAGCGGTGTGGTGTTGTGCCCAGATGGCACTGGTGTACTCACTATTAATTCACACTCAGAGTCGCTGGTAAACCAAAGTTCGGGTATGGTCGGGTCCCGCAGCCGGCTGCTTGTGTCCATTGTGAGGCTGATGGTGGCCCCTTTCCCTTGCACCTCTTGTGGTTTTCGTCTCCCCTGTCTGGGCAGTGGTAGCCCGCTCCCCGGCGTTTAGCTGCCGGAAGAGCCCTCGGTTGCCTGCAGGCGCTGGCCTGTTGGATGTTTGGTTCTTGGCGGTGGCTCTCACCCGGTATCAGTGGGCTGTTGCCTTCTTTCGGGACTTTGGGTGAGGATGAACCTGTGAGATCCAGACTGCAATCAGTGAATTTGCCTAAACTCAGTGGCTTCTAAGCTAGGACGGGGTCTGAGTACCCGGTTTCTGGTGCTCCGGTAAATGGTTGACTCCCCAGTTCAGGGCCGGCGGGCTCCAACCCTGGCCCGGTCCCTACGGTTCCACCGGTTGCTATACCGGTACTCCTGCAGGCGGTCACCACCGTCTGCCTGCCTGATGTTACGGGGATCCCAGGCTCCAACCCGGGTCCCTGACAGCTCTGCTCCTCCACACCTCCTGTCACTGTCACACTACAACTCAATCTCCCACTAACTGACTGAATTTCCTGCCTCAGGACAGTAGTCTCGTAGGTGGGCATGCCTTTCTGCCTGACTCCGCCCACCTGGTGTGCCCTACTGGCCCTGAGGGAGGCATCAGATCTCCCTTTCGGGTGACGGGTGTGTCCTCACAAGGGATGGGTGTGTGTGTGTTGTGTGGTGGGTGTTGTTACCTGTGACCCCTGGGGTCCAGGGCGTCACACAAGCTCCCACACTTAGCCATAGTAGGGAGCGGGATCCTGCAAGTTTCACACTACCGGGTCCACCAAAGAAGTAAACTTAGTGCCAGGAGGCAGGTCATGGATCACCAGGCAGCACCATTGGGAACGGGACCCGAACTAAGCTCCCTTCAGCGTCAGCGGTATCCAGAGACTTGTTTTACCAGTTGTCGGTGTCTGCTTAATGGACTGAATGAGTACCAAAGTGATCCCCTGCATCCCACGGCACTCCTTCACTGAGTCCCGGGGTATCCCCCCCTACCCGTGGAGGGTTCTGACACATGGCTGCCTCATTCCATCATCCCTGGGGACTGCTAACTGTAGCGGTGGTATTCCTAATTACCACATACCATAGGTGGCGTCACAAACGCTATAAAATCCCTTGTAAATACCTCTTTCATTTGAGTGGCCGCATGAACCCCAGGTCCAGAGACCCTCGAGCCACTGAGAACCCGGATCCAAGCAGCCCGGCTGCTGGTATGGGGGCGGCACACAAGCCATGCTTCTGCTTAGGCCCTCGTGCAGTCTGTGTACTTATTCACAAACACAGTGTTACGAATCGGCGCCGCCATAGCCGCAAGCAGCCTGCTGCGGTTCCAGTTGTGCCCAGGCACCGGCTGCCGTTTATGGCCGTGCCTCGTGTGTCCAGCTGGCTGCTTGCACCTCTACGTCTAAGTGTGCAGAGGCGGCTAGTGCGCATGCGTGTGCCGATTTACCCCAGCCGGAGCCTTAGTCCAGTGTTTCGCCTAGTGAACATGCTGAGCCTGTAGTGCCATTTCTGAGGCGAAGTCCTCGGTTCGGGCTACTGAGCATGCTCCTATGCTCCTCCATGTTAGAGCCTCATTGCGGCATAAGCCTATGTTGGGAAGCGGTAGGTAGGGTTAGGCGAACGGTGCCTGTCACGCCAAGATTCGTGGCTCAGCACATCAGGGTCAGGCACCGTGCCTCCCTCCTGCCATTCCAGTCTTGCTGTAGCAGCCCAGTGGCGTTAACTGGGCTGCGGCTGCTGCGCCTCCTGTCTGATTGTGCCTCCTACGCACATGGACAGCGCACCTGCTGCGCCACCGGTCCGGTTGTGCCTCCTACGCGCACGGACAGCGTACCCCAGGACCCCCGTGGAGTTAACAGGGTGTTCCTTATCCTCCTCGGCTTTCCGGTCAACGCTACTGGTGTAACCATCTGGCCTGTTGTGTCCTTTACACACGTGGCCAGTCGAGAGGTGACCAGAAACGCTAATCGGAGGACCGCTCGGCCTGACGTGTCCTACATACGTGGCCGACAGGGCGCTTTCGTGGCGGTCTTCTGGTCAACGCTACCTGGTCACCACCCGGTCTGACGTGTTCCCTGCACACGTGGTTGGTGTAGCGCCAGGTGCACCAAAACGCTAACCGGGTTGTCGTCCGGTCTGACGTGTCCCTACACACGTGACCGGTTCCCAGATTCCCTGGGTTATCTCAGAGCCATCCAGCTCTATAGTCTCCACCTAAACCTCAGGTGCCAGCAGCTCCTTTGTCATCTGGAGCACGGTGGGCCCTGACTGACGATTAGGATATATACCCCCTGGTCCTAATCTGCCGGTCCCCCCGTAACACACAGATTCTGGTTTCTTTTTCAACAGTGTTTTACTACCAGGATTTCTGTCCCATCATTACTGTGGGCACAACACATGAACATTGTAGGTATGATACATTCTACTTCCATGTACACTTTTACTGCAGGTTACTCCATAACTCCTGGTACTACTACTGCTGTCTGACACCTCGGTTTCAGTCAATAAAGTCATAGAGTCCCACACGGCCATGGTCTTGCCCCACCCACAGAGACCCAATACTATTAACGGTTTCGACCACCGTCTGACAAAGCTCGTCTACTGGTGATTAGGGTTACCCTGAGAGTCCGGTCGAAATGGCCTCCGGTATCTAGCTGGCTTTCACACTTCCTCCCACACCTACAGCTTTCATCTACTGTCTACCTCTTACGCTCACTAAACGTGGATGGAGTCAGGCTGTACCCTGCAGCTGTCTCCTCCCACAGTGGGCTTCCCACAGCACTTAACTATATAGTATCTCACCTTCCCTGTCGCTATGCAACACCTACTGTAACCTCTTTCCCAGGGAGCAGTACTTAAACTGGCCACTAGATGGCCACATTTTCACATAATGCATAAACACATTGCACACATTAACACAATTCATACTATTATAACATAATGACGACCGGTATCTTCAGGGCGGGGCACACGGGTCTATCAACCTCGTACACTTGTAGACTATAGACACTAGCAAAATATGTATCTGCCCCCAAAAAGGGTAATTTTTGGAATATTTCAACAATTTAAAAAGCCTAAAAAAACATTTAGTTCAATGTGCTGTTGGTTAATACCGGTTGCCAACTGTTAAAGTCACTTAGACAACTCTAAGGCAGTGTTTGATTAAAAGATCTTGTTAAGGGTTCAATGCAGTCTCAGGGGACCTTAGAATGGTGTACCTTTTTCGGTCAATTTAAGACTTTGCAATTTGTGGCAAATCAATTAGCTGTGAAATTAATTTTTGGAAATTTTTGGAATTTTCAAAGATTTGATAACTTCTACTAAAGGCTGTACAAGAGGAGAGTTAACCATACCCAGCTGTGATTAGTAAGGAGGATGAAATCATGAAGAAAAGTTCCACGGATTTCCTCTTGGTGGCACTGAAGACTTGTCAGAACAAGAGATGACAATAACAAGCTGTGAATGGTAGGAAGGGTGAAACCATGAAGAAATATTCCTGTTTTTCCAATATTAAGAAGCTGTTCAATAGTATGAATCAGCTCACCGTGGAAAAAGCTCAGTCTTGATTTCGTCCTGGAGCACGGACAGGCACTGCCACAGCCCAAAATAATGCAAAAGATGAGGATGTCCAGCTCTTCAGGCAAAAAAATCACGTCTTTATTTTATCATGCAGACACAAAGAATGACATGACCAGCACAACGCGTTTCAGGTGAAAGCACTCACCCTTAATCATGATACTGGATAGATGGTGCTGCAAAGCTTATATGCAAATGCTAATCAATGTGACAGATGTTTAAATTACTTCAGCACCTTACATGCACGAGATAGGTTTTACCATGAAAAACATTACATACATATACAATTAAAAAACAATGATACAATACAATACAATAAAGTACACATTTTTCAATGGTTTTCTGGATTTGGAGATATATACGTTTATAACTAGTGATGAGCGAGCATGCTTGTAACTACTCAGTACTCGCACGAGTATCACTGTACTCGGGCTGCTCGGCGGGGACCGAGTAATCTCGCGATACTCGTGCTTTACTCGTGGTCTTCATTTCTGCATGTTGGCGCTCTTTTGAGAGCCAGCCCTCATGCAGGGATTGGCTGGCAGACCACTGCAATGCCACAGCCCTGTTAGTTGTGGAATTGCAGTGATTGGCCGGCCTGCACAGCGTGACCGAGCCTTTATACCGGCGGGCGCGCTGTGCTCTGCTCACAGCCATCCAGACAGTCAGTGCAGGGAGAGTGTCGCTGATTCAGGGAAAGCTTTGCGGCCCTTTATAGTTAGTTCCGGAGCAGGGCTGCAAACAGTGTGACCAGAAGTCCTTCTCAGGACTATTATAGTTGTATACAGGCAGGCAGGGTATAGCCAGGTCGGAGTACAGTAGCAGAGTCCTTCTCAGGACTACTGTTGCTGTATACAGGCAGGGTATAGCCAGGTCGGAATACAGGCTAGTGACCAGAAGAGTCCTTGTCAGGACTATTGTAGCAGTATACAGGCAGGCAGGCAGGCAGGGTATATAGCCATTCCTAGTGGTGACCGTATACCAGCCTTCATCATATCTGGGGCTGGTGTACACAATGTAAAACAGTCCAGATAGTGTCAGACTTCTCAGTAATTGTCGCTCCTAAAAACCAGTTAGGTTCTTATTGCGTCCGTGCTTGCATTTAAAAACAGCACGTGTGTGGCAGTCGGTGGCAGCGTACAGGTGCGCGTTTTGCACAAACAATTATATAACGCACAAGTCTAGTGTATAATACACGTCAGTCAGCAGTGTCTGATAGTGTCAGACTTCTCAGTAATTGTCGCTCCTAAAAACCAGTTAGGTTCTCATTGCGTCCGTGCTTGCATTTAAAAACAGCACGTGTGTGGCAGTCGGTGGCAGCGTACAGGTGCGCGTTTTGCACAAACTATTATTTAACGCACAAGTGTAGTGTATAATACACGTCAGTCAGCAGTGTCTGATAGTGTCAGACTTCTCAGTAATTGTCGCTCCTAAAAACCAGTTAGGTTCTTATTGCGTCCGTGCTTGCATTTAAAAACAGCACGTGTGTGGCAGTCGGTGGCAGCGTCAGGCTCCACATTGTCCCTGGATAGAGACGTGCATGATGGCCTGTAAACATGAAGTGCCCATTGGAAGGAAGTGGGTCTATTGTAGTATAGCCCTTAGGCAGGGCAGCCAAAAATTGGGAGGCTCCACATTGTCCCTGGATAGAGATGTGCATGAGGGCCTCAAAACATTGTTCCCATTGCAAAGGAGCGGGTCTCCTGTCGTTGTAATGCCCATTCAGATAGAATGGGCGAAAAAATTTACCACTGGGGGTATACCTGAAACAACGGCTTAACTATTGTAACGGTCACCATGATGGCGCATGAGGAGAAGGAGGAGCAGTCCAGCGATTAGCCAAAGTCCAGAAGTGTGTTACCATGGGTGAGTGGAGGTACATGGCAAATTCCCGTTACAAACTTTAAATTCCGCTGTAATTTGCTGTTGGTGTGTGTGGTGAAGTCTGGCCAAATCCAACCCTTGTTCATCTTGATCAGAGTCAGCCTGTCAGCATTTTCAGTTGACAGGCGGGTGCGTTTATCTGTAATGATTCCACCTGCGGCACTAAAAACACGCTCTGACAAAACGCTAGCGGCAGGGCAGGCCAGGACTTCCAAGGCGTAGAGAGCCAATTCATGCCACGTGTCCAGCTTGGATACACATTAATTTTAAGGCACAGAGGAATGTCGGAGTACAGTTGTTTGATCTGCAAGGTACTCCTTGAGCATCTGGGCAAACTTAGGATTTCTTGTGGCACTACCCCTCACCTCAGGGGCTGTGGTATGTGAGGGGCTGAGAAAACTGTCCCACATCTTAAAGACTGTTCCCCTACCTCTGGCGGATTGGACTTGTGCCCCTCTCGGCTGTACGCCTTGGTTGTCCACTGATTCCTGACCTATGCCGCTAGCGTTTTGTGAGGGGAATGCTTTGCCTACTTCCGTGACTATGGCCTTCTGGAACTGCTGCATTTTGCCTGACCTCTCCGCCTCGGGAATAAGAGACATAAAGTTCTCCTTTTAGCGTGGGTCTAACAGTGTTACCAACCAGTAATGATTGTCGGCCAAGATGTTCTTAACGCGAGGGTCACGAGACAGGCAGCTTACCATAAAGTCAGCCATGTGTGCCAGACTCTTAACAGCCATCACTTCAGTATCCTGACCAACACGATGACTGAACATGCTGTCCTCCTCCTCCTCCTCCTCCTCATCATCTACCCTGTCCTCTGGCCAGCCACGCTGAACCGAGGATATGACTGCATGTCATATCCTCAATTTGGCCAAAGAGTTGCTCCATGTCTTCATCCTCCTCCTCGTCATAGTCCTCCACTGCACGTTGTGATGAGACGAGGCTGGGCTGTGTGTTATCACCCACACCCACTACTGTTTCTTGCTCAAACTCATCGCGCTCCGCCTGCAATGCATCATGGTTGTTTTTTGAGCAGAGACCATTTTAGAAGGCAGAGAAGCGGCATGGTGACGCTAATAATGTCGTCATCGCCGCTCACCATCTTGGTGGAGTCCTCAAAGTTTTGGCGGATGGTGCATAGGTCGGACATCCATCTCCACTCCTCAGGTGTTATGTGTGGAGTTTGACCCATTTCCCGACGGCTTAGGTGATGCAGGTACTCAACAACTGCCCTCTTCTGCTCACATATCCTGACCAACTTGTGCAGAGTTGAATTCCAACGCGTGGGGACATCACAAACCAGTCTGTGTGCCGGAAGATGCAAATGGCGTCTTAAGCCGGCAAGGCCGGCTGAAGCAGTAGGTGACTTTCGAAAATGTGCAGACAGGCGGCGAACTTTTACCAGCAGATCAGACAGCTCTGAGTATGACTTTAGAAACCGCTGAACCACGAGGTTGAGCACATGGGCCACGCATGGAACATGTGTCAGCTGGCCTCGCCTCAAAGCCGCCACCAGGTTCCGGCCATTGTCACACACGACCTTTCCTGGCTTTAGGTTCAGAGTTGTGAGCCAGTGATCTGCCTGCTGTTTCAGAGCTGTCCACTCCACACCTCTTCTGCATTGTGGGGTTTGTCACCTATGCAGATTAGCTTCAGCACTGCCTGTTGCCGCTTCGCCGAGGCAGTGCTGCAGTGCTTCTGTGTCGCCCTGGACAAGCCAGGGGCCACAGAGCACAACACTTAAACACCCCACACTCCCTGCAGGCATATCATAGTCAAAACACAAAATCCTTGTTGCCTTCCCCAGGGGCTGTTGTCCACACCAGGGTGTGGAGCCAGGCGGTTGGTCTCCACCCACCGAGGAGGAGGGAAAACACAGGCAGTGAGAGTTAAGCTAAGGAAGTGGAAGGAGGAAAGTAGTAGAGAGGAGAAAAGTGACAGCAAAGAGCCTGAAGTTGGTCCGGGTGTGTGGCCCGGACAGGACAGCAAGGTTGGCAGGATGTGGTGACCGTCTGCAGTGGAGGCCGATTGGAGTCTGCCGTAAGGACCGTGGACGGGTGGTGACCCGGCCGTACCGGACCGGTATACAAAGAGAAGCCAGCACCATTGGCAGAGGACTTTCGGATCCCGGCAAGGCTTGGTGTCGCCGTGAATTTGCCAAATCCGTTAGTGAAGGGAACCTCAGGGTTTCCAAACAGCCAAGTCCAGATAGAAGGCAACCGTACAACCGTGAAGGGGAGACACCGCCACCGCCAAGGGCAACCGTCTCCCAGGGCCAGCGCCTGTGGGCAAAAGGGGCTCCTCCGGCCCATATCCAGGTCGGGGAGCGGGTTACCGTTGGGAAACCATCACTACCAACACTTAACTTAGGTGCAGGGAGAGACAGTCATCACTAACCTGCAGGGAGGAACAACCGCAGCCGTCCGAGTGACCCGTCCATCCAGCCACTTGTTTTACCGTGAACTGTGTCATCATCATTGGGCTGAGTGAGTACCTCCGTGCCGTGCGGCACAGCGCTGCCCCTGCGACCCTGCACCTCATCAGGCCCCGCAACCCGCCTGTCATCCATCTCTACCCCATCACCAGGCCCCGGGACAACCAACCCCCCTACCCACGGAGGGGAGAAATAACAACAAAGCTGCTCCCTGTCACAGGCTCCCGGGATCCTCGTCCAGAGCAGCGGTGGTGTGTCCACACAATCACCACAACCGTGGGTGGCGTCACGGACAATATCCCCAAAACCCAAACCACCCCTTTTCACTCACGGGCGAGTAGCGCCGCTCGAGTCCCCGGGATCCGGCCATCGCTCGAGCCAACGAGCAGCAGCAGCCGTAGAGCAGCGTCAGCCGGACCCGAGCAGTGGGAGAGCGCACCGTCCCCTCCTCCGCCCGCGACACTTCCAGCTTGGGACTGGTGTGGAGGGTAAAGTGGATGAGGATGCGCAGGAGGAGGAGGAGGCTGAGGAGCATGACATTCCGGAGCTGTAGAGTGTGTGTGAAACCCTGACTGAGGTAGGGCCTGCAAAACTTGGTGTGTGAAGGACGTGTTCCGTCCCTCGCTCAGACTGGGTCCCAGCTTGCACAATATTAACCCAGTGTGACGTCAACGAGATGTAGCGGCCTTGCCCACATGCACTTGTCCACGTGTCTGTGGTTAGGTGGACTTTGGCTGAAACAGCGTTGTTCAGGGCACGTGTGATGTTTTGTGACACGTGGTTATGCAATGCGGGGACGGCACACCGGGAGAAATAGTGGCGGCTGTGGACCGAGTAACGTGGGACAGCTGCCACCATCAGGTCGCGGAATGCTTCTGTCTCAACCAGCCTAAAAGGCAACATTTCCAGCGCAAGCAGTCGCGAAATGTTAGCATTTAGAACTGTGGCATGTGGGGTGTTGGCAGTGTATTTGCGCCTGCGTTCAAAGGTTTGCTGAATGGATAACTGAACGCTGCGCTGGGACAAGGACGTGCTTGATGATGGTGTTCTTTCTGCGTAGGCAACTGCAGGTGCAGGAGTGGAGGAGGCTTGTTCGCAGGCAGCATGGACAGGGGATTGGCTCACATGCACAACCAGCGAAGACGTAGCAGTGACATCAGCAAGCACTGCTCCTCGACTCTGTTGTACTTCCCACAAAGTCGGGTGCTTGGCTGACATGTGCCTGATCATGCTGGTGGTGGTCAGGCTGCTAGTTTTGGTACCCCTGCTGATGCTGGCATGGCAGGTGTTGCAAATGGCCTTTTTAGAATCATCTGGAGCCAACTTAAAAAACTGCCAGTGTCAGAGTTCCGGGTTTTCCAGTTTTCTTTTGAAAGAGCTTGCCCTTTGTTAACATGGAGTTTTCTGTTCTGTTGCCCTACTTCCTGTCCATCTGTTTAAAAGCCGCCCCTAAAGCTTAGTCCAGTGCCTGAGTATACTGCTTCCTGTGTGCTCCTGCCCTGCTGCTTTTGGTTCCTGATTGTTATTCGGATCCTCTTGGAAAACAACCGACACCGACTCTGAACTTCATCTGGTATCATCTAGCTGTGCCCGGACTCCGTTTGCCGTCTTTGGTCGGCACTTCTGCCCGGTTCCTTCCGTTTAATACCACTCTGGACTCACATCACGTACGGACATTTTTGGAATTACCTATTGCCCTTTTGTGTCCCGGCTGCTGCGCATTTAGGGCTTCTGGGGTGATTGCCAGACAGTCCCTGTATAGGGGTTCGCTCTTGGTGGTCTCCCTGGGGGAGTCCGGTGCGCGGTCCCGGGAATTCCCTTTCGCTCCGTCCCTGGAAGGTATTTCCTGTATTTATGTTCTACTGTGTTTTTGTTCTGTTTATGTACATATTTGCTGGTTGCATATTATAAACGTCTTGCACCAAGAACTCGTCTCTGGTTGTCATTGCCCTAACGCAATCGAAATCCTCAATACATACAATAGTATTACAGCCAGACTCGGGAAAACCTAACATTTGTACAGGCACCTTGTGTCGTGTTGTTCCGGGGAACAGTTGCCTGACGTCTGCCTGGGGCCACCACTCTGCTTCTTACTGCCTGTTGGGATGCTACGCCTCCCTCCCCCTGTGCACTGCTGTCCTCGCTCTGCATATCCTCCTGCCAGGTTGGGTCAGTTACTGGATCATCCACCACGTCGTCTTCCTCTTCCGCACCCTGCTCCTCCTCCTGACTTCCTGACAATTGTGTCTCATCATCGTCCACCCCTTGTTGAGACACGTTGCCAACTTCGTGAGAACGTGGCTGCTCAAATATTTGGGCATCTGTACATACAATCTCGTCATGGCCCACTTCAACAGGAGCTGGCGAGAGGCCAGAATTTGTGAATGGAAACGTGAACGAACAGCTCTTCCGAGTGTCCAAGTGTGGGATCAGTAATGTCCGTGGACGTGTACTCGGCCTGGTGGTAGGAAGGAGGATCAGGTTCTGAAATGTGCGGTGCAGTATCACGGCTACTGACACTTGACCGTGTGGAAGACAGAGTGTTTGTGGTGGTGCCAATCTGACTGGAAGCATTATCCGCTATCCAACTAACAACCTGTTGACACTGGTCTTGGTTCAAGAGCGGTGTACTGCTGCGGTCCCCAAGAATTTGGGACAGGACGTGCGAGCGACTAGATGTGGCCCTTTGTTGTGGCGAAATTAGAGCTTGCACACAACCTCGGTCTCTGCCTGCACCACCATCACGTCCACTTCCTTGTTCGTTGACAACGCCCTTGCGCATTTTGCAATGCTGTGCTGATGTGTATTCACTAGACTTGTGCGTTATATCCAAGTTTTTGCAAAACTCACACAAATGCAGCGGAAAGCTGCCACCAACAGGCACACACGTGCGGTTTTTAAATGCAAGCACGGAGGCACTAAGAACCTAACAGGTCTCTATCCAGGGACAACGTGGAGCCTCCCAATTTTTGGCTGCCCTGCCTAAGGGCTATACTACAATAGACCCACTTCCTTACAATGGGCACTTCAGGTTTACAGGCCATCATGCACGTCTCTATCCAGGGACAACGTGGAGCCTCCCAATTTTTGGCTGCCCTGCCTAAGGGCTATACTACAATAGACCCACTTCCTTACAATGGGCACTTCAGGTTTACAGGCCATCATGCACGTCTCTACCCAGGGACAATGTGGAGCCTCCCAATTTTTGGCTGCCCTGCCTAAGGGCTATACTACAATAGACCCACTTCCTTACAATGGGCACTTCAGGTTTACAGGCCATCATGCACGTCTCTATCCAGGGACAATGTGGAGCCTCCCAATTTTTGGCTGCCCTGCCTAAGGGCTATACTACAATAGACCCACTTCCTTACAATGGGCACTTCAGGTTTACAGGCCCTCATGCACGTCTCTACCCAGGGACAATGTGGAGCCTCCCAATTTTTGGCTGCCCTGCCTAAGGGCTATACTACAATAGACCCACTTCCTTACAATGGGCACTTAAGGTTTACAGGCCATCATGCACGTCTCTATCCAGGGACAATGTGGAGCCTCCCAATTTTTGGCTGCCCTGCCTAAGGGCTATACTATAATACACCCACTTCCTGACAATGGACACTTAATGTTTTGAGGCCCTCATGCACGTCTCTACCCAGGGACAATGTGGAGCCTCCCAATTTTTGGCTGCCCTGCCTAAGGGCTATACTACAATAGACCCACTTCCTTACAATGGGCACTTCAGGTTTACAGGCCATCATGCACGTCTCTATCCAGGGACAATGTGGAGCCTCCCAATTTTTGGCTGCCCTGCCTAAGGGCTATACTATAATACACCCACTTCCTGACAATGGACACTTAATGTTTTGAGGCCCTCATGCACGTCTCTACCCAGGGACAATGTGGAGCCTCCCAATTTTTGGCTGCCCTGCCTAAGGGCTATACTACAATAGACCCACTTCCTTACAATGGGCACTTCAGGTTTACAGGCCATCATGCACGTCTCTATCCAGGGACAATGTGGAGCCTCCCAATTTTTGGCTGCCCTGCCTAAGGGCTATACTATAATACACCCACTTCCTGACAATGGACACTTAATGTTTTGAGGCCCTCATGCACGTCTCTACCCAGGGACAATGTGGAGCCTCCCAATTTTTGGCTGCCCTGCCTAAGGGCTATACTACAATAGACCCACTTCCTTACAATGGGCACTTCAGGTTTACAGGCCATCATGCACGTCTCTATCCAGGGACAATGTGGAGCCTCCCAATTTTTGGCTGCCCTGCCTAAGGGCTATACTATAATACACCCACTTCCTGACAATGGACACTTAATGTTTTGAGGCCCTCATGCACGTCTCTATCCAGGGACAATGTGGAGCCTCCCAATTTTTGGCTGCCCTGCCTAAGGGCTATACTACAATAGACCCACTTCCTTACAATGGGCACTTCAGGTTTACAGGCCATCATGCACGTCTCTATCCAGGGACAATGTGGAGCCTCCCAATTTTTGGCTTCCCTGCCTAAGGGCTATACTATAATACACCCACTTCCTGACAATGGACACTTAATGTTTTGAGGCCCTCATGCACGTCTCTACCCAGGGACAATGTGGAGCCTCCCAATTTTTGGCTGCCCTGCCTAAGGGCTATACTACAATAGACCCACTTCCTTACAATGGGCACTTCAGGTTTACAGGCCATCATGCACGTCTCTATCCAGGGACAATGTGGAGCCTCCCAATTTTTGGCTGCCCTGCCTAAGGGCTTTACTATAATACACCCACTTCCTGACAATGGACACTTAATGTTTTGAGGCCCTCATGCACGTCTCTACCCAGGGACAATGTGGAGCCTCCCAATTTTTGGCTGCCCTGCCTAAGGGCTATACTACAATAGACCCACTTCCTTACAATGGGCACTTCAGGTTTACAGGCCATCATGCACGTCTCTACCCAGGGACAATGTGGAGCCTCCCAATTTTTGGCTGCCCTGCCTAAGGGCTATACTACAATAGACCCACTTCCTTACAATGGGCACTTCAGGTTTACAGGCCATCATGCACGTCTCTATCCAGGGACAATGTGGAGCCTCCCAATTTTTGGCTGCCCTGCCTAAGGGCTATACTACAATAGACCCACTTCCTTACAATGGGCACTTCAGGTTTACAGGCCATCATGCACGTCTCTATCCAGGGACAATGTGGAGCCTCCCAATTTTTGGCTGCCCTGCCTAAGGGCTATACTATAATACACCCACTTCCTGACAATGGACACTTAATGTTTTGAGGCCCTCATGCACGTCTCTACCCAGGGACAATGTGGAGCCTCCCAATTTTTGGCTGCCCTGCCTAAGGGCTATACTACAATAGACCCACTTCCTTACAATGGGCACTTCAGGTTTACAGGCCATCATGCACGTCTCTATCCAGGGACAATGTGGAGCCTCCCAATTTTTGGCTGCCCTGCCTAAGGGCTATACTATAATACACCCACTTCCTGACAATGGACACTTAATGTTTTGAGGCCCTCATGCACGTCTCTATCCAGGGACAATGTGGAGCCTCCCAATTTTTGGCTGCCCTGCCTAAGGGCTATACTACAATAGACCCACTTCCTTACAATGGGCACTTCAGGTTTACAGGCCATCATGCACGTCTCTATCCAGGGACAATGTGGAGCCTCCCAATTTTTGGCTTCCCTGCCTAAGGGCTATACTATAATACACCCACTTCCTGACAATGGACACTTAATGTTTTGAGGCCCTCATGCACGTCTCTACCCAGGGACAATGTGGAGCCTCCCAATTTTTGGCTGCCCTGCCTAAGGGCTATACTACAATAGACCCACTTCCTTACAATGGGCACTTCAGGTTTACAGGCCATCATGCACGTCTCTATCCAGGGACAATGTGGAGCCTCCCAATTTTTGGCTGCCCTGCCTAAGGGCTATACTACAATAGACCCACTTCCTTACAATGGGCACTTCAGGTTTACAGGCCATCATGCACGTCTCTACCCAGGGACAATGTGGAGCCTCCCAATTTTTGGCTGCCCTGCCTAAGGGCTATACTACAATAGACCCACTTCCTTACAATGGGCACTTCAGGTTTACAGGCCATCATGCACGTCTCTATCCAGGGACAATGTGGAGCCTCCCAATTTTTGGCTGCCCTGCCTAAGGGCTATACTACAATAGACCCACTTCCTTACAATGGGCACTTCAGGTTTACAGGCCATCATGCACGTCTCTACCCAGGGACAATGTGGAGCCTCCCAATTTTTGGCTGCCCTGCCTAAGGGCTATACTACAATAGACCCACTTCCTTACAATGGGCACTTCAGGTTTACAGGCCATCATGCACGTCTCTATCCAGGGACAATGTGGAGCCTCCCAATTTTTGGCTGCCCTGCCTAAGGGCTATACTACAATAGACCCACTTCCTTACAATGGGCACTTCAGGTTTACAGGCCATCATGCACGTCTCTACCCAGGGACAATGTGGAGCCTCCCAATTTTTGGCTGCCCTGCCTAAGGGCTATACTACAATAGACCCACTTCCTTACAATGGGCACTTCAGGTTTACAGGCCATCATGCACGTCTCTATCCAGGGACAATGTGGAGCCTCCCAATTTTTGGCTGCCCTGCCTAAGGGCTATACTACAATAGACCCACTTCCTTACAATGGGCACTTCAGGTTTACAGGCCATCATGCACGTCTCTACCCAGGGACAATGTGGAGCCTCCCAATTTTTGGCTGCCCTGCCTAAGGGCTATACTACAATAGACCCACTTCCTTACAATGGGCACTTCAGGTTTACAGGCCATCATGCACGTCTCTATCCAGGGACAATGTGGAGCCTCCCAATTTTTGGCTGCCCTGCCTAAGGGCTATACTATAATACACCCACTTCCTGACAATGGACACTTAATGTTTTGAGGCCCTCATGCACGTCTCTACCCAGGGACAATGTGGAGCCTCCCAATTTTTGGCTGCCCTGCCTAAGGGCTATACTACAATAGACCCACTTCCTTACAATGGGCACTTCAGGTTTACAGGCCATCATGCACGTCTCTATCCAGGGACAATGTGGAGCCTCCCAATTTTTGGCTGCCCTGCCTAAGGGCTATACTATAATACACCCACTTCCTGACAATGGACACTTAATGTTTTGAGGCCCTCATGCACGTCTCTACCCAGGGACAATGTGGAGCCTCCCAATTTTTGGCTGCCCTGCCTAAGGGCTATACTACAATAGACCCACTTCCTTACAATGGGCACTTCAGGTTTACAGGCCATCATGCACGTCTCTATCCAGGGACAATGTGGAGCCTCCCAATTTTTGGCTGCCCTGCCTAAGGGCTATACTATAATACACCCACTTCCTGACAATGGACACTTAATGTTTTGAGGCCCTCATGCACGTCTCTACCCAGGGACAATGTGGAGCCTCCCAATTTTTGGCTGCCCTGCCTAAGGGCTATACTACAATAGACCCACTTCCTTACAATGGGCACTTCAGGTTTACAGGCCATCATGCACGTCTCTATCCAGGGACAATGTGGAGCCTCCCAATTTTTGGCTGCCCTGCCTAAGGGCTATACTATAATACACCCACTTCCTGACAATGGACACTTAATGTTTTGAGGCCCTCATGCACGTCTCTACCCAGGGACAATGTGGAGCCTCCCAATTTTTGGCTGCCCTGCCTAAGGGCTATACTACAATAGACCCACTTCCTTACAATGGGCACTTCAGGTTTACAGGCCATCATGCACGTCTCTATCCAGGGACAATGT
The DNA here is from genome assembly GCF_048569485.1 of Anomaloglossus baeobatrachus. NCBI lineage: Eukaryota > Metazoa > Chordata > Amphibia > Anura > Aromobatidae > Anomaloglossus > Anomaloglossus baeobatrachus. Next base: position 31,074,538 of record NC_134363.1, on the reverse strand, counting down.
GGAGCCTCCCAATTTTTGGCTGCCCTGCCTAAGGGCTATACTATAATACACCCACTTCCTGACAATGGACACTTAATGTTTTGAGGCCCTCATGCACGTCTCTACCCAGGGACAATGTGGAGCCTCCCAATTTTTGGCTGCCCTGCCTAAGGGCTATACTACAATAGACCCACTTCCTTACAATGGGCACTTCAGGTTTACAGGCCCTCATGCACGTCTCTATCCAGGGACAACGTGGAGCCTCCCAATTTTTGGCTGCCCTGGCAAAGGGCTATACTAAAATAGACCCACTTCCTTACAATGGGCACTTCAGGTTTACAGGCCATCATGCACGTCTCTATCCAGGGACAATGTGGAGCCTCCCAATTTTTGGCTGCCCTGCCTAAGGGCTATACTATAATACACCCACTTCCTGACAATGGACACTTAATGTTTTGAGGCCCTCATGCACGTCTCTACCCAGGGACAATGTGGAGCCTCCCAATTTTTGGCTGCCCTGCCTAAGGGCTATACTACAATAGACCCACTTCCTTACAATGGGCACTTCAGGTTTACAGGCCATCATGCACGTCTCTATCCAGGGACAATGTGGAGCCTCCCAATTTTTGGCTGCCCTGCCTAAGGGCTATACTATAATACACCCACTTCCTGACAATGGACACTTAATGTTTTGAGGCCCTCATGCACGTCTCTACCCAGGGACAATGTGGAGCCTCCCAATTTTTGGCTGCCCTGCCTAAGGGCTATACTACAATAGACCCACTTCCTTACAATGGGCACTTCAGGTTTACAGGCCATCATGCACGTCTCTATCCAGGGACAATGTGGAGCCTCCCAATTTTTGGCTGCCCTGCCTAAGGGCTATACTATAATACACCCACTTCCTGACAATGGACACTTAATGTTTTGAGGCCCTCATGCACGTCTCTATCCAGGGACAATGTGGAGCCTCCCAATTTTTGGCTGCCCTGCCTAAGGGCTATACTACAATAGACCCACTTCCTTACAATGGGCACTTCAGGTTTACAGGCCATCATGCACGTCTCTATCCAGGGACAATGTGGAGCCTCCCAATTTTTGGCTTCCCTGCCTAAGGGCTATACTATAATACACCCACTTCCTGACAATGGACACTTAATGTTTTGAGGCCCTCATGCACGTCTCTACCCAGGGACAATGTGGAGCCTCCCAATTTTTGGCTGCCCTGCCTAAGGGCTATACTACAATAGACCCACTTCCTTACAATGGGCACTTCAGGTTTACAGGCCATCATGCACGTCTCTATCCAGGGACAATGTGGAGCCTCCCAATTTTTGGCTGCCCTGCCTAAGGGCTTTACTATAATACACCCACTTCCTGACAATGGACACTTAATGTTTTGAGGCCCTCATGCACGTCTCTACCCAGGGACAATGTGGAGCCTCCCAATTTTTGGCTGCCCTGCCTAAGGGCTATACTACAATAGACCCACTTCCTTACAATGGGCACTTCAGGTTTACAGGCCATCATGCACGTCTCTACCCAGGGACAATGTGGAGCCTCCCAATTTTTGGCTGCCCTGCCTAAGGGCTATACTACAATAGACCCACTTCCTTACAATGGGCACTTCAGGTTTACAGGCCATCATGCACGTCTCTATCCAGGGACAATGTGGAGCCTCCCAATTTTTGGCTGCCCTGCCTAAGGGCTATACTACAATAGACCCACTTCCTTACAATGGGCACTTCAGGTTTACAGGCCATCATGCACGTCTCTACCCAGGGACAATGTGGAGCCTCCCAATTTTTGGCTGCCCTGCCTAAGGGCTATACTACAATAGACCCACTTCCTTACAATGGGCACTTCAGGTTTACAGGCCATCATGCACGTCTCTATCCAGGGACAATGTGGAGCCTCCCAATTTTTGGCTGCCCTGCCTAAGGGCTATACTATAATACACCCACTTCCTGACAATGGACACTTAATGTTTTGAGGCCCTCATGCACGTCTCTACCCAGGGACAATGTGGAGCCTCCCAATTTTTGGCTGCCCTGCCTAAGGGCTATACTACAATAGACCCACTTCCTTACAATGGGCACTTCAGGTTTACAGGCCATCATGCACGTCTCTATCCAGGGACAATGTGGAGCCTCCCAATTTTTGGCTGCCCTGCCTAAGGGCTATACTATAATACACCCACTTCCTGACAATGGACACTTAATGTTTTGAGGCCCTCATGCACGTCTCTACCCAGGGACAATGTGGAGCCTCCCAATTTTTGGCTGCCCTGCCTAAGGGCTATACTACAATAGACCCACTTCCTTACAATGGGCACTTCAGGTTTACAGGCCATCATGCACGTCTCTATCCAGGGACAATGTGGAGCCTCCCAATTTTTGGCTGCCCTGCCTAAGGGCTATACTATAATACACCCACTTCCTGACAATGGACACTTAATGTTTTGAGGCCCTCATGCACGTCTCTACCCAGGGACAATGTGGAGCCTCCCAATTTTTGGCTGCCCTGCCTAAGGGCTATACTACAATAGACCCACTTCCTTACAATGGGCACTTCAGGTTTACAGGCCATCATGCACGTCTCTATCCAGGGACAATGTGGAGCCTCCCAATTTTTGGCTGCCCTGCCTAAGGGCTATACTATAATACACCCACTTCCTGACAATGGACACTTAATGTTTTGAGGCCCTCATGCACGTCTCTACCCAGGGACAATGTGGAGCCTCCCAATTTTTGGCTGCCCTGCCTAAGGGCTATACTACAATAGACCCACTTCCTTACAATGGGCACTTCAGGTTTACAGGCCATCATGCACGTCTCTATCCAGGGACAATGTGGAGCCTCCCAATTTTTGGCTGCCCTGCCTAAGGGCTATACTATAATACACCCACTTCCTGACAATGGACACTTAATGTTTTGAGGCCCTCATGCACGTCTCTACCCAGGGACAATGTGGAGCCTCCCAATTTTTGGCTGCCCTGCCTAAGGGCTATACTACAATAGACCCACTTCCTTACAATGGGCACTTCAGGTTTACAGGCCCTCATGCACGTCTCTATCCAGGGACAACGTGGAACCTCCCAATTTTTGGCTGCCCTGGCAAAGGGCTATACTAAAATAGACCCACTTCCTTACAATGGGCACTTCAGGTTTACAGGCCCTCATGCACGTCTGTATGCAGGGGCATTGGTGAACCTCACAATTTTGGACTGCCCTGGCAAAGGAAAATACTACAAAGACTCAGTCACTTCCTCAAAATGGGCACATTAGACTCAAGAGGCCTTCATGTACGTCTCTTCTCAGGGACATCGGAGTGCCACACAATGTTTTCACGTAAAATCTTTCATGTATTAATCTCAAAAAGTAACATACACCAGCTCTATCTCACTATTGGGTATGTGCCCTTAACATTTCCGCCATGAAAAATCATTTTGGGGTCATTTTGGAAGGTTTTCTGGTGAGTCCGTAAAAATGGCGTAAAACTCGGACAAAATTGTTCACAGCTGCGACTTTTGAGTGATAAATGCTTCAAGGGGTCTTCCCCATGCTGTTGCCATGTCATTTGAGCACTCTTCTGAGACTTTTGTGACATTTTTAGGGTTTCTACATGCTGCCGGGGGTCATGTCACAAAAATACTCGGGTCTCCCATAGGATAACATTGGGCTCGTTGCTCGGCCCGAGTACACGAGTATCTTGGGAGGCTCGGCCCGAGCTTCGAGCACCCGAGCTTTTTAGTACTCGCTCATCACTATTTATAACCAAACCAGTTGCAGTGCGCCATTAAGTGTGTGCAGATAACACCTTCAAGTTTAATGCACATACATATGTGCCAATATATCATATTTAAATACATAAATCTGCACTCAACAAATGGCGCACACCGGAATTTTTTTTTTTTCTTTTTTTTCTTTTCCTCCCTTTTTTTTCTTTCTCCTTCTCTTTTCTCTACAAACATATTTACTCATGTATATCCCCATGTATATGCACACATATTGCCCTTCTATATATGTGCTCAGTTGTCATACTATGTAAAAGCTTTTAAGTTCCGACATGGAAGTTTAATATCTATATTATGTGGATCTTCCTGCACTTCGGAGTACCTCAATGCTTATATATGAACTCAAATAGATTTATATACTTTGAAGGAAGCCTCATTTTTTATTGTCAAAAGTTTGTTTTAATTACAAAAAAAAAAATAAAAAATTCAAATACGCTTTTTATAATTTTTTTTTTTTTTTTCCTTTTTTTTTTTTTTTTTTTTGGTTAGATCATTATTTAAACTATGCTTCAATGCAAAAAACACTTTGTTATTCTATATTATGGTAGAACACAAAGCGCCATGTTGAATGTAACGCAATATAACCGCACAAGTCGCAGATGGTGTGAATTTGGTGTGAATTAAAAACACAAGTAGGAGTTTTGGCTATGTGTGCATGCACACTGCTTCTATATTAGTACTCGATTTATATTGTAGAGAAAAACTCCACAAAACCAGACAAATATTGCAGGGGGTCCGATTAAATTTAATGGCCCACCTGCTGCACAAGCTCATATGCATATTAGGGGAAAAGGAGAAGCGGCAAGCTTTTAAAGTGCAAAAATATGACAGATTTTTATTATGACAAGTGACAATTCATTGCAGGGTTAAAAACATTTAAGAACGGAGACCTTAAATAATGACAATGTCCTATTGCCCCCCATATCCCAAAACACATGTGATGTCTGTAAACATAAACATGGAGGATATAATAGCTATATCAGGGCACGATAGACAATTATACACAAATACTATTCAATGTTAATGCCTGATTAGGCTAGTAAATATTGCAAAGTGCCCAAACGATTTTCTTTATCTTCTTCAGGGGAAAAGGTGCACCTTTTCCCCTGAAGAAGATAAAGAAAATCGTTATTGAAACGTGCGTTGGGCTGGTATGAGGATGCTCTGAGACCTTATTTGATACCCTTACGAGCTGGTCATCTTCGGCTCCATGTCCTCCCCCTCCTCCTCATCCAGTGTGATGATTCCCTGGAACATTTATTTGGGCTCTTTGCAATATTTACTAGCCTAATCAGGCATTAACATTGAATAGTATTTGTGTATAATTGTCTATCGTGCCCTGATATAGCCATTATATTCTCCATGTTTATGTTTACAGACATCACATGTGTTTTGAGATATGGGGGGCAATAGGACATGGTCATCCAGTGTCATGATGACTCCCTGAAACAGTTATCTGGGCACTTTGCAATATTTACTAGCCTGAATGGGCATTAACATTGAATTGTATTTGTACATACTTGTCCATTGTGCCCTGATATAGCTATTATATCCTCCATGTTTATGTTTACAGACATCACATGTGTTTTGGGATATGGGGGGCAATAGGACATTGTCATTATTTAAGGTCTCCGTTCTTAAATGTTTTTAACCCTGCAATGAATTGTCACTTGTCATAATAAAAATCTGTCATATTTTTGCACTTTAAAAGCTTGCCGCTTCTCCTTTTCCTCGATTTATATTGTGTAGGGGCTGTTAAGTTTGAACTAGAAGATTTAATATCTGTGTTATATAAGTTTCATCCTACTCAGGAAAAATTTTTTAGCAATTGATGTCTATGAAACATGCTTTAATAAATTTATATGCTTGAAAAATTTTTTTATTACCACAGCCAAATATATAATGAGCTGCCTCTCAGCTTTAACATTAGGGGTTAAACTACAACAATTATTCCAAAGAGGCTAAAACACACCCTGCAGTTAAGCGGGCTTTACACGCTACGACATCGCTAATGCGGAGTCGTTGGGGTCACGGAATTCGTGACGCACATCCGGCCGCATTAGCGATGCCGTTGCGTGGGACACCGTTAAGCGATTTTGCATCGTTGCAAAAACGTGCAAAATCGCTAATCGGTGACACGGGGGTCCATTCTCAAATCTCGTTACTGCAGCAGTAACGAGGTTGTTCCTCGTTCCTGCGGCAGCACACATCGCTGCGTGTGATGCCGCAGGAACGAGGAGGCTCCCCTTACCTGCCTCCCGGCCGCTATGCGGAAGGAAGGAGGTGGGCGGGATGTTACGTCCTGCTCATCTCCGCCCCTCCGCTGCTATTGGGCGGCGGTTCAGTGACGTTTCAGTGACGTCGCTGTGACGCCGCACGGACCACCCCCTTAGAAAGGAGGCGGTTCGCCGGTCACAGCGACGTCGCCGGACAGGTAAGTATGTGTGACGGCTGTGGGCGATGTTGTGCGGCACGGGCAGCGATATGCCCGTGTCGCGCAACAGATGGGGGCGGGTACCCACACTAGCGATATCGGGACCGATATCGCAGTGTGTAAAGTAGCCTTTAGGCTGCTTTCACACCTCCGGTTTCTGCAATGCGGCACACTCCGGCACTTTGCAGGAAAATCGCAACCGTTTTTTTTTTGCTGCCGGTTGCGATTTTCCTGCATAGACTTTAATTAGTGCCGCATTGTGCCGCATGGCCTTGCGTTCCATCCGGTTTTTGCCGCATGCGGCAGATTTAGCTGATGCGGCGGCCGGATGGAACGTTGCCTGGCACGTTTTTTCGTGCGGCAAAAAAAACCGCATCGCGCCGCATTCGGCCGATGCGGCGCATTTTTCAATGCATGCCTATGGCGGCCGGATGCGGCGCGATGTGGCAATAACCGTATCCGGCCGCCGCATGCGGTTTTTGCCACTGCGCATGCTCAGTAGCATGCCGCAAGCGGCAAAAACCGGACTGGCCGCAAAGGAAAAACTTATGCAAAGGATGCGGTGTTTTCACCGCATCCGTTGCATAGCTTGCACAGCCGAATTGAGCCGCAGAGCTCAAACCGGATGTGTGAAAGTAGCCTTAGCATTTGTTGCAACCACACAGAGGGAGCCAAGTATCTCCAACCATGAGGGAAATTGTTTTTTTTTCCCACACAACAACTAAATAAGTGTGACGCCTATAGCCACATAAATCGCAAGTGGTGTAAATTAAAAACGCACGTTACAACTTTGGCTGTGGGTTCTTGAACTATAACATAATCATTGATGTATATTTGTTTCCCCCTTTAACCCCTTCACGACCTTGGACGGATCTATCCGTCCAGGATCGTGTCCCGTTAAGCCCCGCCCCCTGCCGCGGGCAGGCGGCGTGGATCGGCACACATATCAGCTGTTTTCAACAGCTGACATGTGTGCCTGCTAGCCGCGGGTGGAATCGCTTCCACCCGCGGCCATTAACCCCTTAAATCTTGCTGCCAAAGTCTGGCAGCAAGATTTAAATGCACGCGGCCATGTTTGTTACTTACCGCCGCCCCCACCGGAAGTCACGTGTGTTATGACGTGACTATCGGTGGTTGCCATCGTAGCACAGGGTCATGTGATGACGCCTGCTGCTACGATGTTTCACTTTCGTTTTCCCTCGGCCGAGAGCTGAGGGAAAACCAAAGTGACTGAATCTGCTGATTACAGCTGTATTGCTGTGATCAGCAGATAGCGATCAGCGATCGGATTGCTGATTGCTATAGCCCCCTAGGGGGACTAGTAAAATAAAAAAAAAAAGTAAAAAAAAAAGTTTTAAAAAAATAAAAAAAAAACAAAAAACCTAAAAGTTCAAATCACCCCCCTTTCCCCCCATTGAAAATTAAAGGGTTAAAAAATAAATAAATATACACATATTTGGTATCACCGCGTTCAGAAATGCCCGATATATCAAAATATAAAATCAATTAATCTGATTGGTAAACGGCGTAGTGGCAAAAAAATTCCAAACGCCAAAATTACGTTTTTTGGTCGCCGCAAGTTTTACGCAAAATGCAATAACAGGCGATCAAAACGTAGCATCTGCGCACAAATGGTACCATTATAAACGTCAGCTCGAGACGCAAAAAATAAGCCATCACTGAGCCATAGATCCCAAAAAATAAGAACGCTACGTGTTTCGGAAAATGGCGCAAAACGTGCGCCACTTTTATTGGACAAACTTGTGAATTTTTTTTAACCCCTTAGATACAAGTAAACCTATACATGTTTGGTGTCTACAAACTCGCACCGACCTGAGGCATCACATAGATACATCAGTTTGATCATATAGTGAACACGGTGAATAAAACATCCCAAAAACTATTGTGCGATCACACTTTTTTTGCAGTTTTTCCACACTTGGAATTTTTTTGCTGTTTTCCAGTACAATATATGGTAAAACCTATGGTTTCATTTAAAAGTACAACTCGTCCCGCAAAAAACAAGCCCTCATATGGCAAGATTGACAGAATAATAAAAAAGTTACGGCTCTCGGAAGAAAAGGAGCAAAAAACAAAAACGCAAAAACGGAAAGTGCCCGGGGGCTGAAGGGGTTAATTTTTTAAGCCAATATACCAATGTTATAACAATATGGCAATTGATTTATTGGGCACAAGATTGTTTTTCCCACCCACCAAAAGCAGTACAAGACAAGGCTTTAGTTTTTATCACCTAATAGAAAATCATGAGATCCCTGCGGAGATTCAAACCACAGGGAAAGGTGGTTTTTAATTTGAATATCCTCCAGGCCTCTCTCTTACGCAAAAGTTTTTCCATGTTACCCCCTCTATGCGACTTTTGTATTTTTTCTATTCCATACACCCGCAAAGTATCCAATGTGCCTTGATGTTTGTTAATGAAATGTTTTGATAACTGAGATGTGCCCCCAGAGGTTTTTTTATGTATTACATCGTATATATGTTCTTTTATGCGTGTGTGCAGTTCTCGTTTTGTACTTCCAATATATTTTAGTTTGCAAGTTATGCATTCTGCCAAATACACTATATATGAACTTCTACAATTTATAAAAGTTTTTATCGCATAGCTACTGCTAGCATCACTGTTTTCAAAAGATGTGATCTTTTTAGGAGTCAATGGGCACATTTTACACTGTTTTCTCGCACAATGGTAAAACCCTTTAAAGACAGCCAGTTGGTGCCTAGAAGATTCGATTGTTTATTTTTAATTTTGATGTCACTTGGAGATAACTTATCTCCCAGTGACATTGCTTTTTTGGCAACTACTCTACAATTATTATTGAGAATTTTTTTCAAGGTTGTGTCTGTTTTTAATATAGTTAGATTGCGGAAAAAAATCTTTCGTAAGAAGCTGTACCGTCCCTGCAGCCGATCGAACCACTCGGATCCATGGTGATTACTCGTGGCTCAAGGGTCTCCGGACCCGGGGACTAGGGGCCACTCTCAAATGGAAAAGGGAGTTATTTACAAGGGATAAGTACATAGTTCATGACGCCACCCATGGTGTACTGTAATTTGGAGTACCGCCGCTGCTGTTGGGAGTGGGGCTGTTGGAGTGGGGCAGCAAGATGACGTTACCCTCCGCGGGTAGGGGAAGGCCCCGGGACTCTGGATGGTGTGATGGGGAGCGCAGGCTCGCTGGTTACAGGGGTCAGTCAGGTACTCACTCAGCAATGAAGCAGACGCTGACAACGGGGTAAACCAAGTCTCTGACTGCCGTTGCCTCTCGAGGGGAGCTCGTCCAGGTCCCGTCCCCTACAGCACTGCCTGGTGGTCCATGACCTGCCTCCTGTCACAAATTTAGAGTGCCCTTTGTGGCCCGTTAGCTTGGAGCTTTCCGGGCCCCACTCCCCACTATGGCTAAGTGAGGGAGCCAGCTCTCAGGGGCTCATGCTTGGGATTTCAGTGGGCCGCTTGTTTGGAAAGCCCTTTCCCCCTCGTTGCGCTAGTGCCCCTGATCTCTGAGCTGGTGGGAACAGTCCATATAGGCCCTGTCCTCCACAGGTTAATTGCCGGGTTGCCTGAAGCGTCTCCCCGACCTAGGGTCCGTGTACCCCGACGTGCCTTTGGTCCCGGACCGGTGATTAGGCTGAGGCTGCTGACTGTCCTCCAAGACAGGTCCCAGGCACCTAGCCTCAATCCCCTGCGACCAGGGGTCTAACTCCTCTAGGTCCAGACCACCGTCTGGGACCTAGTCTGCTTCTCCCCCTGGGAGCCACAACTCCCAGCTTCCTCAGAGCTCCACAGCTCGAGGGCTACCACTGAACTGACTTGACACCTCCCAGCTCCCTGCCTGACCCCTAGATGGATGGCCCTATTCCTGCTTAAGCAGCCCACCAGTGACAGGGTGTGGTGCAAGGTGTATCTAGGATTTGTGAATGCTGGTGGAGGCAGCACTGCAGGGATGGAGACCCAGAACCATGGGGGGTTGAGACCTGCACGGGGAGAGAAAAATTGTGCAGAACCCTGTGACGACCTGAATAGTCCAGGGTGTCACAAAGCCGTCATTGGTACATGGGGTGAAAACCAGGAAAAAAAGTTCCTGTATTTCCTCTTGGGGTCACTGAAGGCTGCATGGAAGGAAAGATAACAATAACAAGCTGTGATTAGTAAGAAGGGTGATAACAAGAAGAAAAGCTCCTGTATTTCCTCTTGGCACTGAAGGCTGTACGGAAAGAGAGATGACAATAACAAGCAGTCATTATTAAGAAGGATGATACCATGAAAAAAAGTTCCTGGCCCTTGATAGAAGGGGGGTCCACTGACGTTAGCGGCTATTACAGCTGGACATGCGCCTCAGGACTCACCGGGTCTCTGCATCGCAATACACACCGCCGGTCAATCAAGGGCCAGCATCTAACGTTGGTGTCCTATTAGCAGTGACATGATATGTTACCCGCAGCAAGCACATTTTTTTGCATGTGTTAGAAAACAATGGCAGAATGGGGAAGTTATTACAGGATAGACTCAGGATGGAGGACATTATACAAGGAAGGGGCCCAGGTTGGGGGACATTATTACTGGATGGGGCACAGGATGGGGGACATATATCACTGGAAGGGGCCACAATAGGGACATTACACCAGGATGGGGGACATTATTACTGAAAGAAGCCCAGGATGGGGGACAAATATTACTCGTTGGAGCCAGAATGGGGGACATAAGTTACTAGAAGAGGTCCAGGATGGGGGACATATATCACTGGAAAAGGTCAGAATTGGCCCATTACAGCAGGATGGGGGCTTTTATTATCAAAAAAATCCCAGGATGGATGACATATATTACTTGAAGGGGCCCATGATGAGGGACATATTTTAATGGAAGGGGTCAGAATGGGGACACTACACCTGGATAGGGGGCTGTTATCACCAAAAGAAGCCCAGGATGGGGAACATATATCACTGGAAGAGGCCAGAATGGGGACATTACATCTGGAAAGGGGTTCTGTTATTACTGAAAGAAGCCCAGGATGGGCGACATATATTACTGGAAGGGGCACATACTGTATATTATTGGAAGGGGCCAGAATGGGGATCTTACCCAAGGATGGGTGCCATTAGTACTGAAAGCAGCCAAGCATGGGGACATATATTACTGGAAGAAGCTCAGGATGGAAGATATATATTACTGGGCCAAAAGGGGGACATTACACCAGGTTGGGGGACATTATTATTGAAAGGAGCCCAGAATGGGGAGTATTATTACTGGAAGGGGCACAGGATAGGGGAAATACTTACTGAAAGGGGTCCAGGATGGGGGATATTGCAATAGGAAGGGGCCCAGAATGGGAGACATTATTACTAGAAGGGGCACAGGATGGATGACATTATACTAGATAAGGGCTCAGGATTGGAGACATTCTAGCAGGAAGGGACCCAGAATGGGAGTCCTTAGTACAGGATGGGGGACATTATTACATTATGGGGGGTGCAATACATCTTTACAGGATTTAGAACGCTACATGGGCTAATACATCTGACCAACATATAGGTGGGAATCCAGGTCCAAATTTTGCATCGGAGTCCATCAGACTCTAGTTACACCGCTAGTCATAGGTTTTTATCATGTAGGGATCCATTCATCAGGAAAAACAGCATGGATATAACAATATGTGACGCTTTACTTTAAATCATTCAGTAAAGAAAACTTTTAGATACAGAGATGATTCCAAGCCAACGAAACATCAACCCAAAAGTCCAACTGGAAGACCAAGCGGTGGTGGTCGTAGAATATTCATTACTTAAGAATGTCGATATTCGATACCAGGTTTATTGTAGGAAGATCTGACAACGTCGGAAAAGATCAGGATCGGACACGGGAAGATCAGCATCGGACACGGGAAGATCAGCATCGGACACGGGAAGATCAGCATCGGACACGGGAAGATCAGCATCGGACGCGGGAAGATCAGCATCGGACGCGGGAAGATCAGCATCGGACGCGGGAAGATCAGCATCGGACGCGGGAAGATCAGCATCGGACACGGGAAGATCAGCATCGGACACGGGAAGATCAGCATCGGACACGGGAAGATCAACATCGGACACACGCTCCTCTGAAGACTCTACAAAAGCCATTTCACCAGTAGGATACACACAACGGTCGGGGTAAGGACGGCTCTGTAGATGCTTATGTGGCCATTGGTGCAGAAATTTTTTTTTTGGCCCCCATGTCATCTGTAATAAAGCCACGATCACAGACACACCTTGTCGTGCACCCCAGAGGGATTGAGTCAATATTTCCTGCAGAGATATTATTGTTATGTTAGTACATAAAGTTCCATTAATAATTTTCTCAATACTTTACTATATTTGTTATTTACTTTTATACTGTGTGTCCACTCATATCCTGTCCACCGCCATTAACTTGAGAACGGCGGCAGCTATAGGCATAGAAGTGGTGTCTAGGTATAGTAAAGTAGCCATGCGCTACGCAATGAAACCACCTATAGCACCACCTGGTGGAAAACAACGGAGTTAGCATTTTTATCTCGAAAACGGAACAAGATACAGAAAAAAAGTGAATTACAAAGTTGTAGGGCGTTATCAATTCAATACGAATCGACACCTTGCATACAGAAATGCTATGATATGAAACCCATGACCCCCCCAAAACACTGAATGCTGGTCACGCATATGGCGCTCATTTAACTTGATGGTCAAAGTGGCCCACGTCAGCTGCAATGCACATCTGGGCTCGGCACAGCATACTGTATCTTGCTGCGCGTTGTGCAATATGGTAGGTGACACGTTTGCACAAGCATCTGTGATACGTCGTCGTAGGTCCTGCTATGTTGGTGGAGGGGTCGCATACACCTGCTGTTTGATGTGACCTCACAGAAAGAAGTCCAATGGGGTCAGGTCAGGTGAGCGTGGAGGCCACTCCACACAGCCACCATACCCAATGACTTGTAGGAAGGTCTCCATGAGGTATCGCTTCACGTCCGCAGTCTTGTGAGTTTTACACGTTCTAATCATAGCATTCCTGTATGCAAGGTGTCAATTCGTATTGAATTGATGATGCCCTACAACTTTGTAATTCACTTTTTTTCTCTGTCTTGTTCCGTTTTTGAGATAAAAATGCTAACTCCGTTGTTTTCCACCAGGTGGCGCTATAGGTGGTTTCATTGCGTAGCGCATCGCTACTTTACTATACCTAGACACCACTTCTATGCCTATAGCTGCCGCCGTTCTCAAGTTAATGGCGGTGGACAGGATATGGGTGGACACACTGTATTTGTATACATGTGACTTTTTGGATATCTATATGCAAAATAACTTTTTTTTAAATTATTTTTTTTGTGTTGGGGAAAAGGGGGGAGGGGATGATTGTTGACTTTTATTAAAAAAAATGGGAAATGGTGATTAAGTAAGGGTTTTCCAAATAGTGGACAAACCCTCTAAGTGAGGCTTATGTAGCATGAACAGGAACCCAAAATAGAGGGTTAAGCTTTGATTAATTTTTGCAATGTTTTAGCTTTTGGTGCTACGATAAATGTTCAATAAAGGGAATTTGGCAGTAGGTTTTTCCTATTTATTCTGACAGCAGCCTGATTCCAGGGATGTGTCACTTGCTCAGCATCTTGCTGTAGTTTTAATACAATAAGTGTTTTATCAGCAGGGAATTATCACTGCTGGACTAGGTATCATGTGCCAGGAAGTCCAGCTAATCTGTGTAACCCCGCCCCTCACCACTGATTGGTAGCTTGCTGACAATGCACACAGGAAGCTGCCAATCAGGCGTGTGGGCGGGGTTATACACAGCTCAGCACTGTGAGTTCTGAGAATACAGAGATTTTATCAAAACTGCATCAAATAAGTATCGTATTTTTTGGATTATAAGATGCACTTTTCCTCCCAAAAATTTGGGAGGAAAATGAGGGGTGTGTCTTATAATCCGAATGTAGCTTACAGGGAGGTGGTGGAGAGGAGTAACAGGGGCAGGCACTGTGCTGGGGCTGTGGGCACTGTGCTGCGGGCGGTGAGGTAGGGGTGCTGTCCTGAAAATGTCGGCTGTGCGGGTTTCAAATAATGGCTCATGATCTCATCTGCGCATTCGCTACCTCCGGCCAATTGATCTCCCAGCAGCGGACTTAAAGGGGTTATCCGGCTTCTTTTGACTTTTTTTCATTATTACCCTATTGGGCTACATTGGGGCAGGTAAGAAGATAGAGACCACTTACCTGCCCTGCTGTCAGCCCCTCTCCCCCGGCTCAGAGTGGTCATGTGACCGCTCCTGCCGCGATTTTGCTGCTTCCGGTCATTTCATGTCAACATGGGCAGGGCCATGTTGACATGCAAATCTGGAACAGCATGTCGCCTCCCTGCTGGGCTGTACAGTGCGTGGAGTAACAGCCCCCGTTCCCTGCACCCTCCCACACATTCCCCTGCACCCCGTACTCTGCCCACAACCTCCCACACACTCCGTAGTCTCCCTCCCCCGCCTCCTGTGCCCAGCTACGTGCGCCCTGAATTCCAGCCGATTCAGTGTCCAGTTCAATAAGGCAAGGAACACTTGCTGTCAGATACACTGTCAGCGCTGTGTCCCCAGCGCTTTATCATGTGTACTGCCTGACGCCCTGGGAACTGTCCCCCCCCCTCCCCAGTGCGCGCTGTCTGTGTCATCATGGGTCATCTGTGTCTGTGCATCAGTCTGTGTCCCGCGCCAGCCCCGCGGATGCCCGCACTGCAGCGTGTCAGTGTTTGCCCCCCTCTGCAGTATCAGCAGCTTCTCACCCTGCAGTGCTGGCATTCGCGGGGATGACGAGAGCTGCTTGTCATCACTGCCCGTGCAGTCTGTGTCCCGCTCCCTGCCAGCCCCGCAGCTGCCCGCACTGCAATGTCAGTGTCTGCCCGCAGTATCAGCAGCTTCTCACGCCTCGGGGCTGGCAGGGAGCGGGACACTGCTGCTGAGGTTAGATGAGATAATTACCTGCTGTGACGATCTCCTGCCTCCTGACGTCACTGCTGTCTATGCCCGTCTCGCGGGCGGCCCGAGACTGTCACTAGCAGTGACGTCACAGGCTCTCGCAATACTGCGCAGAACGCGGCGGGCATAGAAGTCAGTGACAGCGCTGACGTCAGCAGTGCAGGAGATTGTTACTGCAGGTAATGATCTCATCTAACCTCCTGACGGCAGCGCTCGGCATCCCCTGCAGTGATCTGGGCTGACCTATTGATGTTAGCTCAGGTCACTGCACGGCTCTCCCAGCCAATAGGGAACATTTTGTTCTTCATTGACTGGGAGTCTCATTGACTATGGTATGGATCGCCGTGCGACCTCCTTATTGGATTACGCCGGACCCGGATTTGATTATTCTTGTCAATAAATTGGTGAAAGAGGGAATGTGGGGAGTGTTTTTTCAAATAAAACTTTTTTTGTTGTCTATTTTTTATTTCTTACTGACTGGGTTGGTGATGTCGGGTATCTGATAGACGCGTGACATCACTAACCCCAGGGCTTGATGCCAGGTGACATTACTC
The DNA here is from genome assembly GCF_048569485.1 of Anomaloglossus baeobatrachus. Lineage (NCBI taxonomy): Eukaryota > Metazoa > Chordata > Amphibia > Anura > Aromobatidae > Anomaloglossus > Anomaloglossus baeobatrachus. Next base: position 31,058,790 of record NC_134363.1, on the reverse strand, counting down.
ATCTAGCATCAACCCCATATATTACCCCATTTGCCACCGCACCAGGGCAATGGGATGAGTTGAGGCAAAGCGCCAGGATTGGCACATCCAATGGATGCGCCACTTCTGGGGCAGCTGTAGCCTGCTATTTTTAGGCTGGGAAGTGTCCAATAACGGTGGACCTCCCTAGTCTAAGAATACCAGACCACAGCTGTCCGCTTTACCTTGGCTGGTGATGCAATTTGGGGGGGACCCCACGTTTTTTGTTTTAAATTATTTATTGAATTTTAAATAACAGCGTGGGGTGCCCTCTGTTTTGGATTACCAGCCAAGGTGAAGCTGCCAGCTGTGGTCTGCAGGCTGCAGCCGTCTGCTTTACCCTAGCTGGCTACAAAAGATAGGGGGGACCTCACATCGTTTTTTTTTAACTATTTATTTATTGGCTAAATACAAGGCTAAGCACCCTTTAGTGCCACATGAAAGGCACTAAAGGGTGCCAGCTTAGAATATGCGGGGGGGTAGGACATTATATTGGTCTTTCTTATCTATTATCTATCCCTCTATCTATCCCTTCATTCATTCATCCATCCCTCTATTTATCCCTCTAGCTATCTGTCTCTATATATCCCTCTATCTATCTAGCTGCTTCCGTTTTTTTGCAGTATGAAAAAAATAGGAAGGTACGCAGATGACACACGGACCATATACGGAACGGAACAGATGCCACACAGTTGCATCCGTGAAAAAACATGACCATTTTTTGCAGACCGCAAAAACTGGGCAGTCCTGTGAATGTAGCCTAATCAAGAGGCTTATGAGGGTGATGTATTTAATTACAAAAAACTGTTTTTTCTTGGTGTATGTGTTTATTTATTTGCTGTGTCACAGATGAGAGAAGCTGGATCTCTGCTCTGTCACATGCTGAGAGGTCAGGTGCTGGGCAGAATACTGACAGCCAATGAGTGTGCAGAGGGACGGCAGGGGGCGTTTCTGGACACTGAGGCCGGGCAGGGGGCGTTTCTGGGCAGGGGGCGTTTCTGGACACTGAGGCCGGGCAGGGGGCGTTTCTGGCCAGTGAGGCCGGGCAGGGGGCGTTTCTGGACAGTGAGGCCGGGCAGGGGGCGTTTCTGGACAGTGAGGCCGGGCAGGGGGCGTTTCTGGACAGTGAGGCCGGGCAGGGGGCCATTTCTGGACAGTGAGGCCGGGCAGGGGGCATTTCTGGACAGTGAGGCCGGGCAGGGGGCGTTTCTGGACAGTGAGGCCGGGCAGGGGGCGTTTCTGGACAGTGAGGCCAGGCAGGGGGCGTTTCTGGACAGTGAGGCCGGGCAGGGGACGTTTCTGGACAGTGAGGCCGGGCAGGGGGCCGTTTCTGGACAGTGAGGCCGGGCAGGGGACATTTCTGGACACTGAGGCCGGGCAGGGGGTGTTTCTGGACAGTGAGGCCGGGCGGTGCCAGCTCTGACTGAGGTTTGGCAACCAAGAATACAGGAAATTGTCATGTTTGCTGGAGCTGAATGTAAAGGAGCTGCAGAGAATAAAGGGTGAATTCAAGAGGAACAAAAGTTAGAAAACAAAAAATAACAATGTAGGTGTGATTTATATGACAATACAGCATAGATTAGCTTACATTTTTTTTTGGAGTGTATGTCAGATAACTCCTTTAAGGAAAATGGCATACGAAGGTGGCACGTGCGCAGATGAGATCTTGACTTGTCATTTAGCCGATAGCTCCATCTACACACGTGCCAACTCCGGGTGCCATTTTTTTGAAGCCCGCACCGCCAACAGTTTCTGGATGTTGCTGTTGGTATATGCAACAGTTGAAGGACTTCTTTGTTTGTGTGAAGTAGGACTTTGTGCTGATCTGGCAGTAGATGGCGATGTTGTGCAGTTTCCTTACTCTATTGTAAAAAAGTCTCCTGTTCTTTCTGGTTTCGCTTTCTCTTTCTGATGCAATGCTGTATGACTGCATATTTTTACCTCATGTTCTCTCAGAAGTACAGAGTTTGTCATCGATGTAATCTGCTCTGTGAACTTTCTTCTGCAACTGGGAGCCTAAAAGCTGTGTTGTGCAACAGTTGCCTACCTCACAGCACCCACAGCGGGCAACTGGGACACCTGCCGCACCGCCCACAGCATCGCCCTACTCCACCACTGCCCTTGCCTCCTGTGACCCTTCTCCACCACCGCTGCTGTCCCCCCCGGTAAGACACCACCAGATGATAAGACCGACCCCATTTTTTTTTACCTTTTTTTTCATCTAAATGTGGAACGCGTCTTATAATCCAGTGCGTCTTATAAACCGAAAAATAAAGTAAGTAATCTCTGAAATCAGAATCTCAGCCTCTACATCATGCTGCTCTCAGATTATATAACAAAAAGGACCACAAAAGGACCAAAAAGGACTTTGAAAGACGGACCACTTGGGAAAACCCCAATCTTTAGGCTCAAAATTTGGGATCTATTAATAAAAAAAAAATCAACAAAAGTATAGACAAAACAAATAAAAAAAGAATTTGTCCTGGCCAAAGATACCACAAATTCCGGAAGAGTTACCTGCTTCTCCTGCCGTTATGTAGACGCACTGATTCTCATTTCCGGTGCATCTTACAACTTCTGAAGACTGACATGAAGGACGTGCAGGATGGACCCTTCACACCGCTGGATATAGAGTTGAAGAATTGCGCTATCATGGAAGACAGTGGTAAAGAATTAAAAAACGGCACAATGATTGGTTTTAAGTATATAGAACATTAAAGGGATTATAAAAGATTGCAATATTGATGGACTATCCTTAAGATTGAGACTTCTTCTGACGGAAGACCCTAATTTACGTCACCGTTTGGACTCCACTGTAAAAGGACAAATGTGCCCATTATACTTTTTTTTTAATGTATGGCTCCTAACATAGTCGACCAAAACTTTTGCAAGTGTCTCCAATGGTAAACCCTAAGATTTGGCACCCAACTGTAATGTCTGCTCTTGACTACAGACTCAGGATGACTGTCACGGACACACTAGAGCTAGCCACCAAGTCGGCAGGATCTCAAGAACCCTGAAACCCTTTAACCCCTGTACAGGGACTTGGAATTACACAAGGTCCAGGAGATCACTGCCTATGGAAGGCTGCAATCCAGTGGTCGTCAGGGAGGATCCAAACCAGGAGGTACAAAAAAGGGACAAAATTGGTAGGCAGGAGCGTAGTCAGGAAATCAGGCAGAAGTCAAAACCAGAGACGGCAGTGAGGTACAAAAATGGCAGGCAGGAGAGCAGTCAGAGAACAGGCAGGGGTCAACACAGGGATCAATAAACAGAACAGAACAGGAACCATCCCATTGGCTGTAGCTGAATGGGGGTAACTTCAGCTGGAAGACACACGCTACCTACAGTCAGCCAGTGGTACTGCAGGTCTGAGGGAAACCAGCTTAGTGGATGAGTGGAGCCTGCGCCCACCAGAGCCACTGGCACGACTCTTCTCCTATCACCAGCACAGTCCATGGCAGGAATACCGCGACACCTGGTGACCGAAGCAGAAGTCACAGGAGTGGACTCCAGTGAGCCCGTGACACCAACATAAAAAGTATTAGTACCCATTGCACCCAGAACCCAGTTCACTGAGTGCTATGGATTCATGGACTAGAGTTCTCATTAGCACATGGGTTTTATAATGGTGGCTTCAGAAATGGGGAACATCCTTTCCTTATTTTTAGGAGCACTATTTTTGCATCATTGAAGGTACTAAGTGACTTCATACTGTGTTGGAGGAGTATGTTGGGCTTTTAAAATTCTTTAAGGGGCATATTTTGTCACACGGTGACTGGCTCTTACTTGTTGTCAGGACAACAGCTGACGCTGTCCACACAGTAGACTTTAACACTCCACACTATGCTGCTTTTGAGTTACACAGACAGGCTCGGGCATCGACCAGTTGTGTTCTCATTAGTGTTCGGGCTTGCAGGGGTTATTTTCTGCTAGCCTGTGGATTGTTTCTAGGGTCACATGTTGCAGTAGACCTATCACAGTTGCTTCTGCCCTTTTTAAGATGGAGGATCCTGTTCTCCTATACCGACTATAGCATTTATGCATTACCATTCCTGGTTCTTGCAGGAGTTATTTTCTGCTAGTCTGTGGATTGTTTCTAGGGTCACATGTTGCAGTAGACCTATCACAGATGCTTCTGCCCTTTTTAAGATGCAGGATCCTGTTCTCCTCTACTGACTATAGCATTTATGCAATACTGGTCCTTTTGTGTTCCAGCTTCTGGTGAACTTCTGTGTGTTCTTTGGTGTGTCGGATTATTTCATCCCTTCTCTTTATTTCCCCCTGAGGACATATTATCTATACCTCTGTGACTGATTGCTGTGAATTTGAGTTTTGGCTTTTCCCTTGTCTGTTTATTTGGGTGGGATTTTCCACTCCAGCCCCGGCCCTCCCCTGGGTTGAAGGTGAGGGGGAATAAGAACAGGGTTGCTTAGGAGTTAGGGCAAGGAAGGTGGCCCAAGCATATCTTTGGGATTAGGGACAGCTAGGTATCCCCTAGCCTGAGGGCAAGTTTAGGTTCCCTGGAATCCAGTTATCCCGTCACGCTTTGTGACATTTCTACTGTGCAAGGGGCACTAAGTGGGTATTGTCATTGTGTATAGATGCTAATTGGGCATTACTATTCGGAAGGGAGTTCCTTACTGATTAGGGGGCACTATTACTGTTTGAAGGGCACCAAAGGGACATTTTTACTGGGGTGGGCACTTAATGGCCATCCATACTTTGCTTCCAGGGAACTAAGGGAACATTATTATTCTGTGCCATCCAAAAAGGGTACTGTGAAAGTGTGGGGCACCAATGATCACCATTACTGTGTGGGGGCACAAAGAGGAGTAGGAAGTCCAGGGCACAAAAATGGCGCCAACTTCTCAGAATTTGTCCCACTTTCCTTTCCGTAGGAGTATCGTTGTGATAACATAATAGTTTCGATGTTCTTCATTAATTTCCGATACCGGCGTCTACATTACTATATCATCGATGCATAAAAGTAAATCAAAGAGAAAAAATGAAGGAAATGATGTGACTTACACGGAGGAAGAGGAGGTTTACAGAAATCCGTATCACAACAAGAAGAGACCTGATACCATGTGACTTGGTTTTCGGTATACAATTGACGTCGATCTGTGCATTCACTTGGATGTGCACATGCCATTTGCAACAACTTAGCATCATCTGTAAATGGACCAAAAGCCAATAATTTACTGAAGGAACAAACAAATTCTCAAGTGTCTGGAATTGAAGAAGCAAAATAACGTCAAGAAAACCTCTGTTGAAAAGGCAACCAAAATAATTCTGATTTCTTTAATTTCTGTTGATCAGTTAAAACAATGGGCTCCATCTCTGCCATATACTGATGCCTATTTGTCACGGCCCCGATCGCGAGGTCGGTCTTCCCTGGGCAGGGAGATAGACATACTCCCTGCAGCTCCATTCCTGCCTTAGCCTCTGGCTCCATCACTCACCCTGTCCGCCATGCTGAGAGTTCCCCTGCCTCCTTCTCCTGGAACCTTCGTTCCCTCAGCAGGTCCTCTGGGAGCACACTTAGGCGGCGGGCACTGCTGTAACTTAAAGGAACAGGACACCTGTTCCTTGTTGTGCTGTCTCTGATTGCAGGATTGCTTCCAGCTTATAAGGCACCTGCACCCTATGGGAGGTGCCTGGGCAACGTGCTCACTCCTACAGAACGTTGTTAGGGCTCCCTGATTGTGCTGCGTTCTGCTCTGCAAAGATACTTACCTCTTTCTCTTCAAAGGACCTCCTGTAGTTGGTCCATTATACCTGGTCTCACCTTATGGTCCGAATCCCTACACTGCCGTCTGAACCTTCAGGTCCTTTTGGCTCTCTCCTGATTCCTACAACAGCCGGATCCACTTCTACAGGAAAAGTGCAGTGCATTCCAGATTCCTTCTACTACAGAACTCGCATTCCTTGGATGTTCTAGGGCATTCCGGATTCTACTCTTCTTTTGAGCCGTTAATTTCCTGTCTAAGCCGGGACTCCTGTAACCACAATAATCCCTGTATAGGGGCTCCCTCGCCAGTAGCTCCTCCGGAGGTGCTCAGCGTGAGTCATCCCTCTGGCAAGTGGCTGTCAGACCCTCAGGAGCTGTGCCGGGATAATCCTTGTATAGGGTTTCCCTCGCCAGTTGCTCCTCCGGCGGTGCTCTGCGTCATGACCCCTTCGGCCCTCTAACCAACTGCTCTGTTATCCATTCACTAAATAAACCATCTTCTGTTGTCTCCAAGTTCTCTCCAGTCTCTTGCTGTATCGGGTAATCTGCTACCATCAGACTCCCGGTGGTCCAGCGAGTCCACAGTACATCGTCACGCCTCATCGGCGTAACACTATTAGTTCCTGGGATCCAAGGAGTGTCCTGTCTGTATAATATTCATAGGCTGCATACTGCACTGCACTACTTAAGTAGTTGACCGAGACTTTTCCAAGTTGCAAAAAATAAAATAAATATACCCTAAAGATTGGCACCCAACATAAAAGGTATTCATACCCATTGCATCCAGATCCCGATTCATTGAGTGCTCTAGATTCATGGACCAGAGATCTCATTGGACATGGGTTTTATAATGGTGGCTTCAGAAATGGGGATCCCTTAGTTTTGAGAACTTTTAGTATGGGCACAACCATGTATGACATGGTGACCCATTGGCTTCTTTTTGGCCATTTACTTGTCACGTGTATTTGACAAAAGCTTCTTCTTGTGAAAGCAACTGATCATCGAGGGTTGTTTCATCATCGGACCCTCTACGATCTGGTCCCCAATAGAAAAGAATAGTCCAATCCTTTAGCAGCAGGTCTCCAAACTCTTCCACATACCATATATTGTCCTAGGAAGCCCACCACCGGTCATTCTTGATTTAAACTATATTTGCATCCTCCGCTATGGGCTGAATACATGATAGGATTTTACTGTAATCGGACCCTCTGCGATCAGGCAACTAATCTAAAAGATTGGCTCAATCATTTAAAGTGGATCTATCATCAAGAGGTCTCCAAACTGTTCCACATACCATGTGCCGTTGTAGGAAGCCCGCCACCAGTCCGGATTTCAACCATATCTGCATCCTCAGCTATGGGTTGAATACATTATAGGAGCAGGGAGCCATTCTCTACTTAAGTAGTGCAGTGTGACCTACATGATTAAAGGTGTCACATGGTGTTTAGCTCTAAACTTGCCAAGTGTCATGGCTGCATCTGATGCTGTTCACACTGCAGAGTCTGACACTCCACATTATACCTCTTTTGATGATTCTATGTTACACAGACAGGCTCAGACGTCGACCAACTGTGTTCTCATTAGTGATTGGGCTTGCAGGAGTTAATTTCTGCTAGCCTGCTGGTTACCTCTGGGATCACATGTTGTGGGAGACCTATCACTGTCACTCCCTGCCTTTTTAAGATGGAGGAGCCTGTCTTCCTATGCCAACTATAGCATTAGCTACAACGGTCCATGTGCTGTTGTATCCTACTCCAGATGGTGATTGTATTGCTTGGTGCATGGAGTTATGGCGTTCTCTCGTCGCCTCATTGTTTTCTTCCTGCTCTTATTTTCCCCCTTATCACTTGTTGTCTAATATCTCTGTGAAGTTTTGGTTTCACCTGTTTGTCCTTATCTGTGGCTTCTGCCAACCCTGTCCCGACCCTCCCGTGGGGTGAGAGATCATGGCTATGCAGGGGCAGGGGTAAACCGTGAAAAAAAACCCTTAAAAACCTTTATTTAAATTAGATTAAAATTAGATATCCCACATACATATAAACAATTCACACACAAAAATACATAAAAATACAAGGAAAAGTGCTGTAGTGCAGAGCGGGATTGGTCAAATGCCCTCAGACTTATCCCAGGGACAGGTCTGAGGGCATTTGACCAATCCCGCTCTGCACTGCAGCACTTTTCCTTGTATTTTTATGTATTTTTGTGTGTGAATTGTTTATATGTATGTGGGATATTGTCAGGGCCAGGTGGACGGGCAGACCCAGGAGGTGGATCCACTGGGCCGAACTCCTAGATGGTAGTAAAGAGTCCGGTAGCTGGGGCACTATAAACAGCAGAACAGTCCATGCACACGAGTATAGCGGAGAAGTCCCTGGGACCACGGAGTCACGGGTGGTAGTCCGGGTGACGCAGCTCTGGTTCGGAAGCCGAGATGGTGTCAGGCGGGGTCCGGAACCTTTGGAGCGAGGTGATGAGTCACCGCAGGGATCCGGGATGGTGCGGACTGTCAGGATGGCAGATGGACAGCGTTCGGGGTTCGGGATACGGCAGGACTGGATGGCGAGGCAGGCACGGCTCTACGAGAGAGAGAGGTAAGTACATGCACAGAAACACCAGGAGACCTGACTCCTAGCTTAGGAAACACGAAGATCAGGCCCCGCCCCCTTGGACAATAACCCCCTATATACCCTGTACCTGTTTAGCCTCATTTCCTGTTAATGGACGCTGGCCCTTTAAGAAAGGGTCAGTGACCGCGCGCGCGCCCTAATGCGCATGCGCGCCGCCCGGGTGCCAGAAGCCAGGGAAGGAGGCTGCGAGGAGGACGCAGGGGAGCCGGCCAGGGCCTGGGAAGCCGTCGGGCGCCGGGATCGGAGACCAGGGGGCCTGGGAAGGACAGGCACCGGAGGCTGGAGAGCGGGGAGCGTGGCAGGTGAGCCGGGGAGCGGGGGTGAGGACCCGGGGAGCGTGACAGTACCCCCCCCCCCCCACGACCCCCTCCCCGCAACCGGGACATGAAGGCACGGATCAGAGGAGTGCCCACGTTCTCCCTGGGCTCCCAGGACCTATCCTCAGGACCATACCCTTCCCAGTCCACCAGGAAGAACTGTCGACCTCGTACGGTCTTCATGGCCACGATATCCCTTACCGCATAGATGTCGTCATCGGCAATAGGTGGAGGAGCTGGACTGGCAGCAGCGGAGAAGGGACCAAGGACAACCGGCTTTAGCAGGGAGACGTGGAATGAGTTGGGTATCCTCATCGTGGCCGGGAGCTGTAGCTTGTAGGAGACCTCATTGATCTTGTTGAGGACTTTAAACGGCCCAATGTAGCGAGGACCCAGCTTGTATGATGGTATCTTCAGGCGGACGTACTGGGAAGCAAGCCAGACGAGATCTCCAGGAGAGAAACACGGAGGGTCCAGACGTTTCTTGTCAGCGTGTCTTTTCATCCGCAGGGAAGCACGCCCAAGGGACGCTTTGACAGAGTCCCAAATGGTTGCAAAGTCACGGGCTACTGTATCTGCAGCAGGGACATCCGAAGAAGGAGATACAGGCAATGGGATGGAAGGCTGAAGTCCGTAAACGACATGGAAGGGAGAGCTGGAGGAGGACTCACTGACGTGGTGGTTGTGGGAGAATTCAGACCAAGGAAGAAGAGCGGACCAGTCGTCGTGATGGGCGTTAACATAGCGACATAAGAAAGAGGTCAAGATTTGATTGACCCTCTCTACCTGGCCATTAGACTGAGGATGGTATGCAGATGAAAAGTCCAGAGTCACTCCCAGATGTTTACAGAGAGCCCTCCAGAAGCGGGAGGTGAACTGAGTTCCTCTGTCGGATACGATGTGTAATGGAAAGCCATGCAAGCGGAAGATGTGTTGTATAAAGGCGTCCGCGAGTTCCTGAGCAGAGGGCAGTCCAGCCATAGGGACGAAATGGGCCATTTTAGAGAACCGGTCCACCACGACCCATATGACTGTGTGTCCGGAGGACAATGGCAAGTCCGTAATAAAGTCCATTGCTATGTGTTGCCACGGAACTGACGGTATCGGCAGAGGCAGAAGACGGCCATATGGGAGGTGTTTGGGCGTCTTGTTCCTGGCACAAGAGGAACAGGCGGATACAAAAGCAGCGACGTCCGTGCGAAGGGATGGCCACCAGTAATGACGTACAATCGCACCCCATGTCTTTTTCTGACCAGCATGACCGGCTGTTTTCGAGGCATGACCCCAGTGTAACACTTTTTCCCTGTCTACCTCGGAGACATAGGTCTTCCCAGGCGGTATCTGGGCCAGGGTGACAGGGGCCACCGGAATGATTTTGCTAGGACAGATGATGGGTTGGGTAGTCTCTTCCTCCTGCTCCATGGGCATGAAAGACCTGGACAAGGCATCAGCACGTACATTCTTGTCCGCGGGTCGGAAGTGGAGCTGGAAATCAAACCTGGCAAAGAATAGGGACCACCTGGCTTGCCGTGGGTTCAGTCGCTGAGCGGACCGCAGGTATTCCAAGTTCTTGTGATCCGTGTAAATAATCACGGGGTACACTGCTCCTTCCAGAAGGTAGCGCCATTCCTCCAGAGCCAGTTTGACTGCCAAGAGCTCTCGGTCACCGATGGTGTAGTTGCGTTCAGGCGCTGAGAAGCCCTTGGAGAAGAATCCGCAAGTCACCATCTTCCCGGAGGAGGACTTTTGCATGAGCACTGCTCCGGCTCCTGAGGAGGAGGCATCCACCTCCAAGGTGAACTGGCGGTTTAACTCCGGACGGTGAAGTACAGGAGAGGAGGCAAATGCCCGCTTCAGAGAGCCAAACGCGGCGTCAGCCGCAGGTGACCAGTCCTTAGGATTAGCCTCCTTCTTAGTCAGGGCGGAGAGAGGAGCAGTCAAGGCAGAGAAGTGAGGGATAAACTGGCGGTAGTAGTTGGCGAATCCCAGGAAGCGTTGGATTGCCTTCAGTCCAGAAGGAGGAGGCCAGTTGAGAATGGCGGAGACCTTCTTGGGATCCATTTGCAGTCCGGTATCAGAGATGATGTACCCCAGGAAGGGGAGAGAAGACTGCTCAAAGACACACTTCTCATACTTTGCGTACAGACGATTCTCCCTCAGTCTTTGTAGCACCAGCTGTACGTTTTCTCTGTGGGTTTGGAGGTCCGGAGAGAAGACAAGGATGTCATCTAGATACACTACCACACAGATGTAGAGAAGGTCCCGGAACACGTCGTTCACCAGTTCTTGAAAGACGGCAGGAGCGTTACACAGGCCGAAGGGCATCACGCAGTATTCATAATGTCCATCGCGCGTATTGAACGCGGTTTTCCATTCGTCACCAGATCGGATGCATACCAGATTGTAAGCACCCCGAAGATCCAGCTTGGTGAACACACGTGCTCCTCTAAGCCGGTCAAACAATTCGGGAATGAGCGGCAGTGGGTACTTGTTTTTTACGGTGATTTGATTCAAACCCCGGTAGTCTATGCATGGGCGTAAGTCGCCCTCTTTCTTCTTGACAAAGAAGAAACCTGCTCCAGCAGGAGAGGAGGATCTCCGAATGAACCCCCTTGCCAGGCTCTCTGAGATGTAAGCAGACATGGCCCTTGTTTCAGCTGGAGATAAAGGATATATCCGTCCTCGTGGTGGTGTTGTTCCTGGGAGCAGGTCGATGGCACAATCGTATGGACGATGTGGCGGCAGTACCTCGGATTCCTTTTTATCAAAAACATCTGCAAAGGACCAATAGGCCGAGGGCAGCCCCGGTAGGTTCTCTGGAACCGGAGGTCGTCGGATGGGTTGTATGGACTTTAGGCACCTCTCATGACACGAAGAGCCCCATCGGGTGATTTCGCCAGTGCCCCAACTGACTGATGGTTCGTGTGTCCGCAACCATGGAAGTCCCAGCAGGATCTGGTGGGACATGTGTGGGAGGACGTAGAAAGCGATGTTCTCGGTGTGAAGGGCACCGATACGCAGTTCGACCGGCCTGGTGATCCAGGAGATGGTGTCAGAGAGGGGTCTCCCATCCACCGAGGCAATCACTAGGGGCTTGTCGAGTGGAGTAACAGGCACCCGGTACTTGTCCACCGTGGTCTGCTGGATGAAATTGCCTGCTGCCCCGGAATCGAGGTAGGCATCAGCCGTGAACCGCGTCTCTCCCGTTGTCACTTGCACTGTCCATGTAACCGGGTCAGAGAGAGTCCCAGCACCTAGGGTGGCCTCTCCTACCAACCCTAGGCTTTGGAGTTTCCCGGCCTCTCTGGACAGGAGCGTAGCAGGTGTGTGTCCTCACCGCAGTAAAAGCAGAGACCCTTGGCGAGCCGCTCTGCTCGACGTTGTTCAGACTGACGCACTCGGTCGATCTGCATGGGCTCGTGGACGGGAGCCCCAGCTGTCGATGACTGAAGTACGGAGGGTTTCTGCGGAGGAGGGGAATGCCGTACCGGACGTCTCTCACGGGAAGCTTCCTTGGATCGCTCCTGAAAGCGAATGTCCACTCGAGTCGCTAGGGCAATCAAGGCATCTAGGGTGGTCGGTACGTCACGACCCGCCAGCTCGTCTTTAATTCGCCCTGAGAGTCCTTCCCAGAAGGCGGCGGTTAGGGCCTCGTTGTTCCACCCTAGTTCTGAGGCCAGGGTGCGAAACCGGATCGCGTATTGACCCACCGTCAGAGTCCCCTGACGTAAGCGGAGAAGAGACGAAGCAGACGCGGAGGCGCGTCCGGGCTCATCGAAGGTACCACGGAATGCCTGCAGGAAGTCCTGGATGTTCGTGGTCACAGGATCCCCCTTCTCCCACAAGGGGTTCATCCACGCCAGTGCCTCACCCTCTAGATGGGACATGATGAAGGCGACCTTGGCTTGGTCGGAGGCAAACAAATGCGGCAGCTGCGTGAAATGGAGGGAGCATTGGTTTAAGAATCCCCTGCAGGTCTTGGGGTCTCCGGCGTAACGGGGTGGTGAAGCCAACCGAAGTCTGGTGGTATCTGAAGAAGTGGCCACAGGAGCTGGAGCCGTGGCTTGACTAGTGGAAGCCCGGGATGTCGAAGTCGTAACTGCCGCTTGTAGCGTGTTCAGGCGGGCGTCCACAGAAGACATGAATTGCAGCATGCGGGTCTGAGTCTCACGCTGGCGTTGGAGTTCCTCCTGTACGGCTGCTAGTGCTGCAGCGGGATCCATGTCCTGATCTTACTGTCAGGGCCAGGTGGACGGGCAGACCCAGGAGGTGGATCCACTGGGCCGAACTCCTAGATGGTAGTAAAGAGTCCGGTAGCTGGGGCACTATAAACAGCAGAACAGTCCGTGCACACGAGTATAGCGGAGAAGTCCCTGGGACCACGGAGTCACGGGTGGTAGTCCGGGTGACGCAGCTCTGGTTCGGAAGCCGAGATGGTGTCAGGCGGGGTCCGGAACCTTTGGAGCGAGGTGATGAGTCACCGCAGGGATCCGGGATGGTGCGGACTGTCAGGATGGCAGATGGACAGCGTTCGGGGTTCGGGATACGGCAGGACTGGATGGCGAGGCAGGCACGGCTCTACGAGAGAGAGAGGTAAGTACATGCACAGAAACACCAGGAGACCTGACTCCTAGCTTAGGAAACACGAAGATCAGGCCCCGCCCCCTTGGACAATAACCCCCTATATACCCTGTACCTGTTTAGCCTCATTTCCTGTTAATGGACGCTGGCCCTTTAAGAAAGGGTCAGTGACCGCGCGCGCGCCCTAATGCGCATGCGCGCCGCCCGGGTGCCAGAAGCCAGGGAAGGAGGCTGCGAGGAGGACGCAGGGGAGCCGGCCAGGGCCTGGGAAGCCGTCGGGCGCCGGGATCGGAGACCAGGGGGCCTGGGAAGGACAGGCACCGGAGGCTGGAGAGCGGGGAGCGTGGCAGGTGAGCCGGGGAGCGGGGGTGAGGACCCGGGGAGCGTGACAGATATCTAATTTTAATCTAATTTAAATAAGGGTTTTTAAGGGTTTTTTTTTCACGGTTTACCCCTTCGATCATCCCTTAATGATAATTTACACAGTTTTTCTATGCAGGGGCAGGGCAAGGAAGGCGGCCCGGACATCATCACCATCAGATGTATCTCTGGGATCAGGGACAGCTATGGCCACTTTAGCAGCCCCAGTCTCCGGTTATCCCACCACACCCTGTGATAAAATGATATCAAGTGCATGCCCAATAAGAGCTATAAAAAGTAACCAAAATCCAAGTTTTCACAATAAAAAAATGGTTTAATCTGGAAAAAAGCACCACAAAAAACATGGTCTTTTGGCGCAAATTGATTTTTACCAAAACGTGTGAGATAAAAATAAGATATCTGTGCAGCAATGATGATGTATGAGTCCTTTGCTCATCACAATGTGCAACTCCATCTGTTTTGGTGGTAGAAGTGGACCCCTTTAGCATTTGGACCCCAATGGTGGGCCCACCCCTCCCCCACAGTCTCTCCAAAATTAATTTTTGTAATAACTCAGAGAGACTAAAAACTTTGATGACTTTCATGGATTGTGGTTTTTCAGCGAGTGCAGAGGTTCTGAATTTATCAATACCAAGATATATTAGGAAATACCGGTACATTACCCCCATATACTAGATATATCGGTAGAAATACAGATGCATTACCCTCGTATACCATATACTTCTGCAATACAAATCCCTTATAGTGGAACAGAATCTACATGGAACTTGACAAACTACATATGACCGTATTTTATCCCATACCTCACCCTGGCTGGATTGTTGGTATACAGATTTACAGACAAAGCCGTCAGGACAAGTATGGGCACCTCCTGAGCATGGCGAGGACCAATCCTCAGCCAAACACGTTATGCATGAGAGTGCATCCCCTAAAAAAAAGAGAATTCAACTGTTAATGAAATACAGTGGGACAAAACCAAAATGGACACTACCTGACCCCGATTTCATACAAAAAATTGTATTTTGCTGAAAAAAAAATCATCAGAACGCGTCCCGTCAATAGCCATACAATGGAATCAATATTTTAGGGTATAATTCTTATTTTATGGTAGTGCTTTATCCATAGATGAACTTTATATTTCAGAAACTTTTTTTTTATTTAGCGTTGATTAGGGGGTACTCGCAATTAGGGAGCAATCTAGGTGGAACAAAGAATGGCAGCACTCACATCAGCCTTCTGTGCGGTTCCTTTATTTTTGAAAGCGAGGCAGGTACATGTGGTGCGGGGAGTGAGGAAGCTGGCGACGCTGGATGACGGCGAGCCATTACGTGCTACTTTGCACTTCAATGGGTCCTATCAGAGGACCCGTTGAAGTGCAAAGTAGCACGAAACGGCTTGCCGTCGTCCGGCGTCACCAGCTTCCACCTCACTCATCGCTCCACCTGTACCTGCCTTGCTTTTGAAAAATAAAAGAGCCGCACAGAAGACTGATGTGAGTGCTGCCATTCTTTCCTCCACCTGGATCCTCCCATATGGACTTTTTCTCTCTGGATGTGCACCTATCTACTAAGCGGTGTCCACAGGATTTAAGACCAGCAGTGCCCGGTTTCCTCTCCACGTTTACTGCAATTAGAGATGAGCGAACCTGAGGTTCGGCTTATGAGCCAAACACCAAATTTACAAATCAAGGCTCAGGTTTGAGGTTCGGATTATTTATGTGCAAACATAGCGTTGTGATCAGGTATGCTCAGTGCTCAGCCCAGGGCGATCCACTTGCAGTGTTTGAACGGCTTACATTGGAGGTAACAACAGTGTTATCAGATGTAGTGTGCACCCCAAAATAAATAGAAAAATCCTGCCCATCCTTCCCCGGAAGTGATCTGCTTATGGCTGGCTGTATGTGGACTGAGACTCAAGCCGCCCAATCAGTGTTTCCGAACCTCATCGTGCAAGGCTCGGGAACTTGAAAGTTCGGTTCGTTTGCGGCCAGTGAACCGAATCTCCAAAGGTTCCCTCATCTCTACTCGCAATTAAAAGTTTTAGGTAAGGTGACAAATAAAGCGAATATTTTGATTGTGGATGGTTAATTTCTACGACTAATAAGCAAAAGCAAATAGGACGGATCCGAATATCAAGGTAAAGTAATTTCGGCATTCTCACCCAAATGCGGCTTGCCTGTCACTTCGGCCTTCCCACACACCACCTCACATGTGACGTACCACTAACAAGGTGAAACTCCACCTTGTATATTCTTCTTCAAAATGGGCCATAAAAAAATAGCCATATGGAGGTGCCGTGTTGAACCCCATCGCAGTACCTTTAATCTGTAAATAATATTTGTCCCAAATAAAAAACAATTCTTGTGCAATGTTAATGAAAGTAATTCCAAGCAAAAAATAATCTCTTGAGAAGACATGGAGGTGGATCGTAAAAGCTATAACACCTCGATCATGTTGGATTGATGCATATAGACTATTTAAGTCAAGTGTTATTAGTAGACTGTCAGCAGGTATATTGGTCAATGATTGTAGTAGGCTCAAAAACTGTGTAGCATCGCGGACATATGATATATTATGTTATGATATATTATGATATATTATATGATATATTTAATTTATCCAATAAGTTCAACATTTTCTCCAAGTTTATGCCTAGCAAGGAAAATATAGAGTTCGTAGGGAGTAGTGGAAATCCTCAGATTGTCAACATGGGAAAACGCACAACATAGTATACAAGTATATAGACGCTCACCTGTAGTAATGTAGATGGATACTATCGTCCAGATGCTCAGTAGGATCTTCATGATGGAGCAGACTCGGATGGATCTTGGTTCCTGGGATCTCTCCTGTGGTTATGAGTCAGGATCTGTATATAAAGTGTTTATCAGCATGCAAATACAACTAATAACATGGTATTACATAAGGTAATATACATATATAAATAATTCACAAGGGAAAACACCATTTCCTTAAAGGAAACCAATTTTTAAAAATAACTTCTAAGAAACTCTCTAGAATATTGGAAAGTCTACTAAGCTTACTACTCCAATTTTAACTTTGCCCGCCAATCTCCATCATGTTTTGTCCGGATAGGCCAAGACATATTGTAAGGGAATAAATTTAATCGCTTCTGCGCCAATAAAGAAATCAAATAGAAGCAAACACATAGTATGGACAACTAAATACCAGAACTGAAACAAATACAAATAAATAATGTGCAATAGTCAATGAATAATGATAGCGATGACGAGAGAACCCACGCGTATCCCCATCATGGCTTCTTCAGGGGCAAAATGCACTTGGTCAATTTGACCGTTGGGTAATTATTAATTTCCTTAATTAGATTGTATACTGTACCAGTATTTAGCATTCATCAGTGTTCAAGAACTGTGACTCTATTGTGGGCCAGTTTGACTTCTTAAGCCATGGGCTATTTTAATTGTATTTAGACTAAATTAGTTTGTACTTTTTAGGTGATCACTGGTTGTTTACATACTTCTTTTTCTCCTTCTCTACATATTATTTTTGGTATGCCTCTTGTGAATCCTTATGATTTTGGGGTGCCCTCAATCAATATCTTTTTTTTTGTAGATTGCCGGAATCTGGTTACAGTATGTCGAGTACACAATCTACAATCATTCATTCCTTCCATGTGATTTAGATGCTTTGAGGAGGAGGACACCATGTTCCATATCTTCTGGTCTTGTGTCTTTAAAGATGGCGTCCGATGGATTATTTCTCAATTTATGGGCATCCATATCTCTATGGGGTTATTAAAATAAAAAAGAACATATATCCCTCCAGCAGACCCTACTGTACTTCTGCACTGCCCAACACAGGTAACAGAGGTCTTGTAGACTTGTGTTATTCTTTTTTAGCTTGTATGCTTTATTGTATATAAGTGCTAGGGATGATCAAAGAAATTCGTAATAAGTCAAATTTGTTTGTGAATTTCCAT
Source organism: Anomaloglossus baeobatrachus (assembly GCF_048569485.1). Taxonomy (NCBI): domain Eukaryota; kingdom Metazoa; phylum Chordata; class Amphibia; order Anura; family Aromobatidae; genus Anomaloglossus; species Anomaloglossus baeobatrachus. The sequence continues at coordinate 31,041,175 of NC_134363.1, read as the reverse complement.
AAAAATTTATATTTGACAAGATCTGAATTTCCATGAACTCCAACAATAAGGTGGATGGGATAGGGCGACTGTTTCGCTTCACCTTTCAATTCTTTAATCAGCTCTTCTATGACGTCTGTTCCACTTCTCCTTCCACCACCAATTCTTTGATCGGCTCTTTTATGACGTCTGTTCCACTTTACCTTCCACCACCAATTTATTGATCTGCTCTTCAATGACGTCTGTTCCACTTTACCTTCCACCACCTATTCTTTGATCGGCTCTTCTATGACGTCTGTTCCACTTCACCTTCCACTACCAATTCTTTGATCGGCTCTTCTATGACGTCTGTTCCACTTCACCTTCCACTACCAATTCTTTGATCGGCTCTTCTATGACGTCTGTTCCACTTCACCTTCCACCACCTATTCTTTGATCGGCTCTTCTATGACGTCTGTTCCCCTTTACCTTCCACCACCTATTCTTTGATCGGTTCTTCTATGACGTCTGTTCCACTTTACCTTCCACCACCGATTCTTTCATCGGCTCTTCTATAACATCTGTTCTGCTTCACCTTCCACCACCAATTCTTTGATCGGCTCTTCTATAACATCTGTTCTACTTCACCTTCCACCACCGATTCTTTCATCGGCTCTTCTATAACATCTGTTCTGCTTCACCTTCCACCACCAATTCTTTGATCGGCTCTTCTATAACATCTGTTCTACTTCACCTTCCACCACCGATTCTTTCATCGGCTCTTCTATAACATCTGTTCTGCTTCACCTTCCACCACCAATTCTTTGATCGGTTCTTCTATGACGTCTATTCTGCTTCACCTTCTACCACCGATTCTTTGCTTGGCTCTTCTATGACGTCTGTTCTGCTTTACCTTCCACCACTGATTCTTTAATTGGCTCTTCTATAATGTCTGTTCTGCTTCATCTTCCATCGCCAATTCTTTGATCGGCTCTTCTATGACGTTAGTTTCACTTCACCTTCCACCACCCATTCTCTAATCTGCTCTTCTGTCTTCTATGTTTTCTTGTTTTTTTCTAATTTCCAGGCCTCCTTCCTTGGAGATTCAATTTACACTAAATTTATTAGATAATTTTCCCTCCATGAGACTTTTATCTACTTTCTCCCCTCTCCACTGCAGCTCACTGTACAAACGTAAGGTGTATATAAAGTTACAAATTTGGAAAACCCATTTTTTTCAACCTCAGCTACTGTCATGTAAATTAGAAACTATTTTGGTCTAGAAGTAGTAAACTATAATTATCGAGACATTTCCTGCTCTGTACTGATCGGTGATAACGGGGCGGTGCACCGGGAACTAAGGAGAGAAATCCTACTTCATTCTTTGCCCTTGAGCAGAACACAGGTAAAGTATCAGTTTTGTTCAGAGTGTTACTTTAACAAGTAAATTCCTTATGGTTCTGTAGATAATAACTCCTGCTGCCCAAAGGTCTTATCTTCGAGCCTTCCTGGACTTTCGAATTCCTAGATTTTTAGAACAGGAGATTCATCACTAATATAATTGGCCAGTAAAAGAAAATACTATGGAACATCTAATGCAAATGTAAAGATTTATTGCATTACAGTAGTCTGAGGAATATAAAAATGAGCCAACGTTTCGCTCATGCGAGCTTCATCATGGCCTACACATTAAGAAAGTATACAAATATCAAATACTGATATAGAGTAAAATCTCAACGATCTGATTGCAGTAAATATAGGTCTATTTCTTTTAAACCTATAGTGACAATTTCTGCTAAAATTGATGAGATATTGAAACAATACCTAATGTACTATTGGGTACAGTAGATTAGAAAATCATATGTTTTCTTGATAAAAAAAGTTACCATTACATTACAGCTTGCCAACAATTCATAGGAACATAGAGTTCCTACCAATTGTGGCCCCTATAATCTCTATATTTTCCCTACTAGCCATATACCTGGACAAAATGTTGAACCCATTGGTTAAGTTACGTAGATCATATGTTCATGATGTTACATATTTTTTGAGCCTACTACAATCATTGACAAATATATATATATAGTCTACTTATAACACTTGACGTAAATAGTCTATATATATTGAGAAAACATGATCTAGGTGTTATAACTTTTATGATCCACCTCCATGTCTACTCAAGAGATTATTTTTTGCATGGAATTACTTTTATTATCATTACACAAGAATTGTTTTGTATTTGGGACAACTATTATATACAGATTAAAGGTACAGCGATGGGGTCCAACATGGTGCCTCCATATGCTAATTATTTTATGGCCCATTTTGAGGAAGAATATGCAAGGTGGAGTTCCACATTGTTGGTATGTCGCATGTGAGGTGGTGAGTGGGAAGGCTGAAGTGACTTTGCAGCGCAGAAAGGCGAGCAGCAGTTGGGTGAGAATGCTGAAATTGTGCACATACTGCCAACACTTTCAGCAGAAGCTGTGACATGTGAGTAATTTTTGAGGAATCTCTGCACCACCCAATTCAGCACATGTGCCATGCAAAGGATGTGTGTCAAACCACCTAAGCCCAAAGTTGAGAAGACGAGAATTCGTCTGTTATCGCACACCACCAGGCCAGGCTGTAGGTTCACCTTCATAAGCCACTCTTTAAGCCCATCCACAACTTCTGTTTTCCCCCCAGGCAGATGAGTTAAGCAACGGCCTGCTGTTGTTTACCCTTGACTGTGCTGAGTTGAGGGGGCAAGATTTACTCTGACTGGTTGAGAAGGAGGTGGAGGAGGTGGAGGAAGCAGCAGAGGAGGAGGAAGCAACACCGACAACCGTCCAGTGATCAGAGGTGGTGGTAGTACATGTGCTCCAACATCGGGAGCAGCATGGCCAGCCACCACTACATTTACCCAGTGTGCCATTAGATATACTGTCCCTGCCATGCCTACTGATCCAAGTGCCTGGAAAAATAATGGTAGCTGGAAACAACGTACTGTGGTACAGCCACAGAAATCGTTTGTTGGAAACTGTCCGTCTCCACCAGCCTGAATGGCAGTATTTCAAAGGCAAGCATTTTGGAAATGCTGTCATTCAGGGCCAGGGCTTGTGGGTGGCTAGGGGGGGTATTTCCTCTTTCTATCGAGGGTTTGGGGAAGGGAGAGCTGCAAACTTCTATGGGACTGTGTGGATATAGAAGGTGATCCTGGTGGTGGTCACAGCGGTGGTGGTGATGCTGTTGCTGCCACATCATGTGCTTGAGGGGAGGTAGGTGGTCCTGGTGATTGTGAGCAGATGTAAGATGCCAAAACCGCAGCTGAAGAGGCCAACACCACAGCAGAAAGGGAGCAGGGGGAGCTGGAGTGGTTTTCTAAGTTTTCAGGAAACTACTTGACTGCACCTCGTGCTTGGAAGTCATATGACGCATCATGCAGATGGTGTTCAGGTTGAGAAGATGTGTCCCTCACTTCAGGCTCTGACAGCACATCTTGCAAACCACCACTCTTATTGTGGTGCCCCTGACCCATGCTGGGTCAGTACCTTCAGGTACTCAAAGGGCTGAAATAGGGTGTGTACGCACAGACACATAGTGACCAGGTCTCACACACACACCTTAGAGGGGACCCTTGGGTAGACCCAAGAGGGGGCGTGGCCTCCACATCTCAGCTAGTGGTGGTGGAGAGGCTGGAAGCTAGGTGGCAGTGGCAGTCAGGAAAGAGTAGTAGAGCAGTACACATGTCAGTCTGAAGCGGAGAGCGGGCACGCAGACACACTAGTCAGACCCTGCCCATGTAGTAGCCATTGGCGGGGGAGAATGGTCACCAGAAGTTGGACAGAAAGATGCTGAGGAAGCCAGTTGGTCAGAAGGACACTGAGGGAGTCAGTTGGTCGTGTATGTGTCACGCTCCCCGGGTCCCCTGCGCTGCTCCCCGGCTCACCTGTCACGCTCCCTGGCTCCCCTGCCTCGCTCCCCGGTTCCTCAGTTCGGTCTCCACCGCTCCCCGCGCTCCAGCATCCATTGCCGGCGCTTCCCAGGCGTCCTGGTCCCCGCTCCCAGCGCCCGTCGGCGTCTCAGCCCCAGCCTGGCTCTGCTGCTTCCTCCTCTCAGCTTCCTGCTCTGGCTTCTGGCACCTGGGCCGCGCGCATGCGCATTAGGGCGCGCGCGCGGTCATTGACCCTTTCTTAAAGGGCCAGCGTCCATTGACAGGAAATGAAGCACACAGGTACAGGGTATAAAGGGGTTTAATGTCCAAGTGGGCGGGGCCTGATCTTCGTGTTTCCCAAGCTAGGAGTCAGGTCTCCTTGTGTCTCTCTGCCATACTTACGTATCTCTCTTCTAGAGCCGATCCTGCCTCGCCATCCGGTCCTGCCGCATCCCGCACCCCGAACGCTGCTTATCTGCCATCCTGACAGTCCGTACCATCTCGGATCCCTATGGTGACCCGTCATCTCGCTCCAACGGTTCCGGACTCCGCCTGACATCATCTTGGCTTCCGAACCTGAGCTCCGTCACCCGGACTACCATCAGTGACTCCGTGGTCCCAGGGACTTCTCCATTATACTCTTGTGCACGGACTGCCCTGCTACCTGTAGTGCTCCAGCTACCGGACCCCTTACCATCATCAAGGAGTTCGGCCCAGTGGATCCACCTCCTGGGTCTGCCCGTCCACCTGACCCTAACAGTAAGATCAGGCCATGGATCCCGCTGAAGCACTAGCGGCCTTGCAGGAGGAACTCCAACGCCAGCGTGAGACCCAGACCCGCATGCTGAACTTCATGACTTCGGTGGACGCCCGCCTGAACACGCTACAAGCGTCAATTACATCTTCAGCGTCTCGGGCTTCCACTAGCCAATCCACGGCTCCAGCCCCCGTGGCAGCCTCTTCGGATGCTTCCAGACTTCGTTTGGCCTCACCACCCCGGTACGCCGGAGATCCCAAGACCTGCAGGGGTTTCATAAACCAATGCTCCCTCCATTTCACGCAGCTGCCGCATTTGTTTGCCTCCGACCAAGCCAAGGTCGCCTTCATCATGTCCCATCTAGAGGGTGAGGCACTGGCGTGGATGAACCCCTTGTGGGAAAAGGAGGATCCTGTGACCACGAACATCCAGGAGTTCCTGCAGGCATTTCGTGGCACCTTTGACGAGCCCGGACGCGCCTCCGCGTCTGCTTCATCTCTTCTCCGGTTACGTCAGGGGACTCTGACGGTGGGTCAATACGCAATCCGTTTTCGCACCTTTGCTTCGGAACTCGGCTGGAACAACGAGGCCCTAACTGCCGCCTTCTGGGAAGGACTCTCGGGTCGAATTAAAGATGAGCTGGCTGGTCGTGACGTACCGTCCACCCTGGATGCCCTGATTACCCTAGCGACTCGAGTGGACATTCGCTTTCAGGAGCGATCCAAAGAGGTGTCCCGTGAGAGACGTCCGGTACGGCATTCCTCTCCTCCGCAGAAGCCCGCCGTACTACAGTCAACGGCATCTGGTGTCTCCGTCCACGAGCCCATGCAGATCGACCGTGTGTGGCAGTCTGAACAACGTCGAGCAGAGCGGCTCGCCAAGGGCCTCTGCTTCTACTGCGGAGAGGGCACACACCTGCTACGCTCCTGTCCAGAGAGGCCGGGAAACTCCAAAGCCTAGGGTTGGTAGGAGAGGCCACCCTAGGTGCTGGGACTCTCTCAGACCCGGTTACGTGGACTGTGCAAGTGACAACGGGAGAGATGCGGTTCACGGCTGAGGCGTACCTCGATTCCGGGGCAGCAGGCAATTTCATCCAGCAGGCCACGGTGGACAAGTACCAGGTGCCTGTTACTCCACTTGACAAACCCCTCGTGATTGCCTCTGTGGATGGGAGACCCCTATCTGACACCATCTCCTGGATCACCAGGCCGGTCGAACTGCGTATCGGTGCCCTGCACACCGAGAACATCGCTCTCTACGTCCTCCCACACATGTCCCATCAAATCCTGCTGGGACTTCCCTGGTTACGGACACACGAACCATCAGTCAGCTGGGGCACTGGTGAAATCACCCGATGGGGCTCTTCGTGCCATGAGAACTGTCTGAAGACCATACAACCCATCCGACGACTTCCGGTTCCAGAGAACCTACCAGGACTGCCCTCGGCCTATTGGTCCTTCGCGGACGTCTTTGATAAAAAGGAATCTGAGGTACTTCCGCCACATCTTCCGTACGATTGTGCCATCGACCTGCTCCCGGGAACAACACCACCTCGAGGATGGATATATCCATTGTCTCCAGCCGAAACAAGGGCAATGTCTACTTACATCACAGAGAGCCTGGCAAGGGGATTGATTCGGAGATCCTCCTCTCCTGCTGGAGCAGGCTTCTTCTTCGTGAAGAAGAAAGAGGGCGACTTACGCCCATGTATAGACTACCGGGGATTGAACCAAATCACCGTGAAAAACAAGTACCCTCTGCCGCTCATCCCCGAATTGTTTGACCGGCTTAGAGGAGCTCGTGTGTTCACCAAATTGGACCTTCGGGGTGCCTACAACCTGGTCCGCATCCGCTCTGGGGACGAATGGAAGACCGCGTTCAATACTCGCGATGGGCACTATGAATACTGCGTGATGCCCTTCGGTCTGTGTAACGCACCAGCAGTCTTTCAAGAATTGATGAACGACGTTTTCCGGGACCTTCTCTACGTCTGTGTGGTGGTGTATCTGGATGATATCCTTGTCTTCTCTCCGGATCTCCAGACCCACAGAGAGAACGTGCAGCTGGTTCTACAAAGACTGAGAGAGAATCGTCTGTACGCCAAGTACGAGAAGTGTGTCTTTGAGCAGTCTTCTCTCCCCTTCCTGGGTTACATCATCTCCGATACCGGACTGCAGATGGATCCAAAGAAGGTCTCCTCCATTCTCAACTGGCCTCCTCCTTCTGGACTGAAGGCAATCCAACGCTTTCTGGGATTCGCCAACTACTACCGCCAGTTCATCCCTCACTTCTCTGCTCTGACCGCTCCTCTCTCCGCCTTGACCAAGAAGGAGGCTAATCCAAAGGACTGGTCACCTGCGGCCGACGCCGCGTTTGGCTCTCTGAAGCGGGCATTTGCCTCCTCTCCTGTGCTCCATCGTCCGGAGTTAAACCGCCAGTTCACCTTGGAGGTGGATGCCTCCTCCTCGGGAGCCGGAGCAGTGCTCATGCAGAAGTCCTCCTCCGGGAAGATGGTGACTTGCGGTTTCTTCTCCAAGAGCTTCTCAGCACCTGAACGCAACTACACCATCGGTGACCGAGAGCTATTGGCAGTAAAACTGGCTCTGGAGGAATGGCGCTACCTTCTGGAAGGAGCAGTGTACCCCGTAATCATTTACACGGACCACAAGAACCTGGAATACCTGCGGTCCGCTCAGCGACTGAACCCACGGCAAGCCAGGTGGTCCTTGTTCTTTGCCAGGTTTGATTTCCAGCTCCATTTCCGACCCGCGGACAAGAATGTACGCGCTGATGCCTTGTCCAGGTCTTTCTTGCCCATGGAGCAGGAGGAGGAGACATCCCAACCCATCATTTGTCCTAGTAAAATCATTCCGGTGGCTCCCGTCGCCCTGGCCCAGATACCGCCCGGGAAGACCTTTGTCTCTGAGACTGATAGGCAAAAAGTGTTACACTGGGGCCATGCCTCGAAAACAGCCGGTCATGCTGGTCAAAAGAGAACATGGAGTGCGATTGTACGTCATTACTGGTGGCCATCCCTTCGCACGGACGTCGCTGCTTTTGTCTCTGCCTGCTCCTCTTGTGCCAGGAACAAGACGCCCAAACACCTGCCATATGGCCGTCTTCTGCCTCTGCCTATACCCTCAGTTCCGTGGCAACACATTGCAATGGACTTTATTACGGACTTGCCATTGTCCTCCGGACACACAGTCATATGGGTCGTGGTGGACCGGTTCTCTAAAATGGCTAATTTCGTCCCTATGGCTGGACTGCCCTCTGCTCAGGAACTCGCGGACGCCTATATACATCACATCTTCCGCTTGCATGGCTTTCCATCACACATCGTGTCCGACAGAGGAACTCAGTTCACCTCCCGCTTCTGGAGGGCTCTCTGCAAACATCTGGGAGTGACTCTGGACTTTTCTTCTGCCTACCATCCTCAGTCTAATGGCCAAGTGGAAAGGGTCAATCAAATCTTGACCTCCTTCTTACGACACTACGTCAACGCCCATCACGACGACTGGTCCACGCTTCTTCCTTGGGCTGAGTTCTCCCATAACCACCACGTCAGTGAGTCCTCCTCCAGCTCTCCCTTTCATGTCGTTTACGGACTTCAGCCCTCCGTTCCATTGCCTGTATCTCCTTCTTCGGATGTCCCTGCTGCTGATGCTGTAGCCCGTGACTTTGCAACCATTTGGGACTCTGTCAAGGCGTCCCTTGGGCGTGCTACCCTGCGGATGAAGAGACATGCAGACAAGAGACGTCTGGACCCTCCGTGTTTCTCTCCTGGTGATCTAGTCTGGCTTGCTTCCAAGTACGTCCGATTGAAGATACCATCCTACAAGCTGGGTCCTCGCTACATCGGGCCGTTTAAAGTCCTCAGCAAAATCAATGAGGTCTCCTACAAGCTCCAGCTCCCGGCCACGATGAGGATACCCAACTCCTTCCACGTCTCCCTGCTCAAGCCGGTTGTCCTTGGTCCCTTCTCCGCTGCTACCAGTTCGGCTCCTCCTCCTATAGCCAATGACGACATCTATGCGGTAAGGGATATCGTGGCCATGAAGACCGTACGGGGTCGACAGTTCTTCCTGGTGGACTGGGCAGGGTATGGTCCTGAGGATGGGTCCTGGGAGCCCCGGGAGAATGTGGGTACTCCGCTGATCCGTGCCTTCCTGTCCCGGTTGCGGGGAGGGGGGCGTGGGGGGGGGGGGTACTGTCACGCTCCCCGGGTCCCCTGCGCTGCTCCCCGGCTCACCTGTCACGCTCCCCGGCTCCCCTGCCTCGCTCCCCGGTTCCTCAGTTCGGTCTCCACCGCTCCCCGCGCTCCAGTATCCATTGCCGGCGCTTCCCAGGCGTCCTGGTCCCCGCTCCCGGCGCCCGTCGGCGTCTCAGCCCCAGCCTGGCTCTGCTGCTTCCTCCTCTCAGCTTCCTGCTCTGGCTTCTGGTACCCGGGCCGCGCGCATGCGCATTAGGGCGCGCGCGCGGTCATTGACCCTTTCTTAAAGGGCCAGCGTCCATTGACAGGAAATGAAGCACACTGGTACAGGGTATAAAGGGGTTTAATGTCCAAGTGGGCGGGGCCTGATCTTCATGTTTCCCAAGCTAGGAGTCAGGTCTCCTTGTGTCTCTCTGCCATACTTACGTATCTCTCTTCTAGAGCCGATCCTGCCTCGCCATCCGGTCCTGCCGCATCCCGCACCCCGAACGCTGCTTATCTGCCATCCTGACAGTCCGTACCATCTCGGATCCCTGTGGTGACCCGTCATCTCGCTCCAACGGTTCCGGACTCCGCCTGACATCATCTTGGCTTCCGAACCTGAGCTCCGTCACCCGGACTACCATCAGTGACTCCGTGGTCCCAGGGACTTCTCCATTATACTCTTGTGCACGGACTGCCCTGCTACCTGTAGTGCTCCAGCTACCGGACCCCTTACCATCATCAAGGAGTTCGGCCCAGTGGATCCACCTCCTGGGTCTGCCCGTCCACCTGGCCCTAACAGTATGGAGACTTCTGGTGGCTAGGCACACAGGGGAAACAGGTTCCTGAAGTAGTCTCAAGTTTAACTACCTACTAAACCTGCCGGTGTGGGGACCAGAAGTCCCACACCAACCAACAAGAGTCCGAGCATCCGCAGCCACGAGGTGGCCCATAAGGAGGATTGAGCCTGAAGCTATCCACCTTGGTCCACGCTGCCAGCAAACGGGCCAAAAAGGGGAGAAAAGGCAGCAGCGACTTTCCTGGATGAGTCCCACGGTACTTCAAGTCAGGGGCTATCCGAAACAAGAAAGTGCTAGGAAGGCGAGTTAACGGTTACCCTTAGACCAGCCTGAAGGATACCTGGTTCCTCCTGGTTCATCTCAGTATCACCCAGGTTACCTCACACCACCATCTAAACGTGAGTAAACAAGTTGAAAGATACTGGACTGTGCCTGAGTTATTCAGCGACCTGTGGTCCCACACACACACACCCGAGCCCCTGGGGCCAGCCTCACTCTCGGGAAGCCACTCCATCTGACTGCAAATTCCATCAGCCCCAGACGCTCGTTAAAAACTGGAGTGGCGGTCATCTATAACCCTGAGCGCAAACCGAGAGCAGCATCACGACTAAGAAGTAAATAACCTTATATACCTGTTGCCAGCGGTAATCAAGTGGAGCCCCTGTGGCGTCCCTGGAGGTGGAGAGAAGTCCCTGAGGCGACTGCTGCAGGTGGGTGACACATTATTATCAGCACATTCCCGAAAGAAACCATGCGACGGAGCTCTTTTGAGCTGGTTTTGCTAGGAGGTTTTCACTGGTGAGATGGACAGTAACAGATTACTTACTGGCTCTGGGCCATCCACAGGTCTTTTGCCCCATGTTCCCACTTTTGCTCTGCTGCTATTTCATCTGCCTGAACACCTCCTCTTCACTGGAAGTGTGGACGTCACTATCATGGGCTTTGCTCCAGGAGTGGTCAAGCATCTCGTCATCAGCCCTTGCATCATCTTCCACCCCTTCCTCAGCCCTACCCTCCTTTCCAGTCTGCACAATGATGAAAGCCACAGCAGTTGGCACCTGTGTTTTATCATCCTCTGAGCTGTGGTGCAGTGATCTGCAGACCATGTCCACCAGCCCTCCCATGGCCTCATCCTCCAACACAGCAAGTGGTAGGGCGTCAGTGCACTCGTTCTCCTCCACCTCTGATGCAGAGTCAGGACCATGGGCTACGGGACCCCAGGCAGCAGAGTCATCAAAAAGTATGTGGCGCCCCTGACCTGGTCAGGCACCACTGAGTACTGCACCCATGCTGGGGACAGTACAATACAGGTAATCCAGAAGGCTGACCGAGGTGTGACTACACAGGCGCATAGTGATCAGGTCTCACACATGTACCTTTGAGAGGACCCCTGGGGATCCCAGGAGGGGGCACAGCCTTCACCTCCACTGGAATAGTGGAGGGGGTAAAAAGCCTCCATCTCCACTCAAGGGGTGTGGTGGAGAGCCTGGTTGCTAGGTGGCGTAGGCAGGCACAAGGGGAAAAGAAAAGGAGGAGTAAACAGTCTGAAGCAGAGTGTGGAGGAGTGAGGAGCATGGAAGTGGAGCTCAGACAGAAGCAGCAGTGAAGGTCCCACGAGTGAGCCGGTTTAGTGCAGAGTCCAGGGAGCTCAGAGAGGAGCAGACCCCGTGGGCTGCTGCAGTCTGACAGCGTCCGCGCAGTGGCTACCGACGGGGGAGAACGGTCACCTAGGAGGGCTACCCGAAACCCATCTCCAGCTAGAGAGAGAGCACAGAGTGGGAAGTAAGGAGACTGCTAGGGAGAACCAGGCCCAAACGGGCGGCAGATCCCGGAGCAGGGATAGATCCACCTTTCCTTGCTAAACCTGCCGGTGTGGGGCCCTCAAAGCCCACACCACAACACCCAAAAGCCGCAGCCACGTAGCCACAGTTAGGGCCCATAGTTCACAGGAGGCAAGCAGCTGGAGTGATCTGGTCCAGGCGACAAGCAAACGGCAACCAAACGAGGGGAGCAGTTACTTCCCTGGGTGACCCCCATAGGGACTAAAAGTCGGGGTTACCCCAAACCACCAAGGGCTAAGGAAGGCGAGTCGGTAGTCACCCTCATCAGTCAGCCCGAAGGACACCTGGTTCCAGCCTGGTTCATCCCAGCTACGCCCGGGTTACTCACCCTGCCATCAACTGTGAGTAAAACCCCTGAAAGACATTCTGCTCGTGTGGAGTTATTCTGCGCCTTGTGGTACTACGCACCTACACAGGGCCCTGGGGCTTGCCTCACTCTCAGGAGGCTATTCCAACTAACTGCACTCACCATCAGCCCCAGGCGCCCCTCAACCTGCAGTGGCGGTCCCCACTGACCGCAATACTGAGAGTGGCGTCACGACAAATAGAAGATCTCCTACCGGTGACAAGATCCAGACAGCCGAGTGGAGTCCCTGAAGGTAATGCACCGACACTGCACTTTTGGGGCTTCACAAGTATAAGTCACTGTTGCATGACTCGTGGCTCACACTGCCTGGCTGATTTTGAATGGATTGAGGTGGAAAAAGATGACCATGAAGCTTAGGAGATGACTCTAAGCTTTCAGGTGTACACTGGGTGGAGAAGAAAGATGACCATGAAACTTAGGAGATGACTCTGAGCTTTCAGGTGTGGACTGGGTGGAGAAGAAAGATGACCATGAAACTTAGGAGATGACTCTGAGCTTTCAGGTGTGGACTGGGTGGAGAAGAAAGATGACCATGAAACTTAGGAGATGACTCTGAGCTTTCAGGTGTGGACTGGGTGGAGAAGAAAGATGACCATGAAACTTAGGAGATGACTCTGAGCTTTCAGGTGTGGACTGGGTGGAGAAGAAAGATGACCATGAAACTAAGGACACTGTAAAGGAACCGGAGGCACTAGTAGCTATATATTCTAAAACTGCCTCTCCATGTTCTAGCTTCATGATTAGTGTAGTGGTACTTGGGCACAAGAAATGACGAAGACCAGTTTGTGGCCTGCATGCTGAGGAGGAAGATGTTTCAGTTTGGAGTGTTGCAAGCAGACATCTACCACGTCCTTGCCCTGAAGCAGCTACATAACCTGCAGCACCACCATATCCCTGTCCCTGTCCCCTATTAGATGTTCTCCTCATTCTTTGGTATACAAACAAGTTCAGATTACTAGATGGTCTGTATACAGAGAACGATTATAAGAAAGCCTGTCGGCAGCTATTTTTGACCGCTACGCAAAGCTGTGATTCAACGTGGTATGAGATTTCAGAACTACTTACACAGCAAGGCACACTGTACAAACTCTGGTTTTTGATAGATTGAGATAATAGATTTCACCGCCTATACGCTGCTACTTTTGACCGCTACGCTAAGCTGCGTGATGCTGCGCTGTATTTGATTTTGTATTACATGCACCTATCTATGTCCTTCACTCCAACAGCGTACATACACTCTCTATTCTAGTCAAGGAAAAACAGCAACGCGGCCCATGATCCGGTCTTTTTACAGTCTGAGTGATGGGTTGCGCCGTCCAATCACAGCCATGTCAATACTTGACATACAGTAGCTGACTTGGAGTCTTGCTGCAGCCATGGAGTTTGTGTTTTTATCCTTTTCCCCAATGTCTGTCTTCCTTCCCTTCATGTTGTATTAGTGCAGCTGTAGGACTAGTGTTCCTTGCCGGCTAGCTCACTAGCCAGGGTTAATTGCAGGGCCTGTTAGGGTTCAAGGTAACCTGCTTGGCGACAGGTAGAAAGAACCTGTATAGGGCTGTCTACAGATTACAGGGTATGGCTGCATGTGAGTGCCGGAGGTGGCCCAACTTCCCCCTAACTAGCGCCAGGGCCCACCATTGTTAAAGTGCCCCAAGTGTTCCCCCTTTTGTATGTTATGTTTTTGTAGTGCGTCAGTCATCCATAGATCTGAGTGCAACTGTCACGCTGTGTGCACAGACATATCATACGTCATGCATGACAGAAAGGGGCCATGGGCAATAGCTTAACTACAGGAAAAACAAGGTGAGTGCATAAAATGTTTCAAAGCATCACCAACCTACTTTCTTGGTTTGCTCTTCTCTGTATATTTTAGTCGTGGCAAGCTTTTAAAGTCATGACTTGTTGCATGTATGTTTAGCAGTAAAACAACTTGTAGGCAGGGGCATAACGCATTTGCAGAAGGTGCAACAGTGGCTCGGCCCTCGCAAGAAGGAGGGGCCGCCGACGCTAGCGGCTATTACAGCTGGATATGCGTATGACGACTCACCAAGTACCTGCACAGCAATATATGCCACCGGCCACTCAAGGATCGGCAGCTGACATACTTTTCTTTGCATGTGTTAACAGACGCAAAATGGGGAGCATTATTACAGAATGGACCCAGGATGGGGGACATTATACCAGGAAAGGGCCCAGGATGTGGGACATATATTACTGGAAGGGGCCAGAAGGGGACATTACACCAGGATGGGGGACATTATTACTGAAAGTAGCCCAGGATGGGGAACATTACACCAGGATGGCGGAAATAATTACTTAAAGGGGCAGAGGATGGGTGATTTTAGAACAGAAGGGGCCCAGAATGGAAAACATTATTACTAGAAGGGGCAGAGGAAGGGGAACATTATAGCAGGAAAGGGCGCAGAATGGGAACATTATTAGTAGAAGGGGCAGAGTATGGGGGACATTAAAGCAGGAAGGGGCTCAGAATGGGAAACATTCTTACTAGAAGGGGCAGAGGATGGGGGACACTATAGCAGGAAGGGGCTCAGAATGGGAAATATTATTACTAGAAGGGACAGAGAATGGGGGACATTATAGCAGGAAGGGGCCCAGAATGGGAAACATGATTACTAGAAGCGGCAGAGGATGGAGGACATATATTACTGGAAGGGGCCAGAATGGGGACATTTCACCGGGATGGGGCACATTATTACTGAAAGTAGCCCAGGATGGGGAACATTACACCAGCATGGCGGAAATAATTACTGAAAGGGGCAGAGGATGGGTGATTTTACAACAGGAAGGGGCCCAGAATGGGAAACATTATTACTAGAAGGGGCAGAGGATGGGGGACATTATAGCAGGAATGGGCTCAGAATGGGAAACATTATTACTAGAAGAGGCAGAGGATGGGGGACATATTATAGCAGGAAGGGGCTCAGAATGGGAAACATTATTACTAGAAGGGGCAGAGAATGGGGGATATTATAGCAGGAAGGGGTTCAGAATGGGAAACATTATTACTAGAAGGGGCAGAGGATGGGGAAAATTATAGCAGGAATGGGCTCAGAATGGAAAACATTATTACTAGAAAGGACAGAGAATGGGAGACATTACAGCAGGAAGGGGTCCAGATAGAGAAACATTATTATTAGAAGGGGCACAAGATGGGGGACATTATAGCAGGAAGGAACCCAGGGTAGGTGCCCTTAGTACAGGATGTGGACATTATTACATTATGGGGGGTGGAATACGTATGTCTTAACCCTAGTTACTTGTTTTCTATGGTAGATTTCTATGGTTGCGCGTTCTAAGGTTTATAGGATTAAGGATGCTACATGGGTTAATACCTCTGACCAACATTTAGGTGTTGGCCCAAGTCCATATTTTGCACTGGAGCCTATCGGACTGTAGTTACACCACTGGTTGTAGGTTTTTATCATGTCGTGATCAATTCATCAGGAAAAACAGCATGGATATAAAAATATGACGCTTTATTTTAAATCATTCATTAAAGAAAACTTTTAGATACAGAGATGATTCCAAGCCAACGAAACATCAACCCAAAAGTCCAACTGCAAGAGCATGAGAAGCGGTGGAGGTCGGAGTATGTTCATTACTTAAGAATTTCGATATTCGATACCAGGTTTACTGTAGGAAGATCTGACAACCTCGGGGAAGATCAGCATCGGACACGGGAAGATCAGCATCGGACACACGCTCCTCTGAAGACTCTACAAAAGCCATCTCACCAGGAGAATACACACAACGGTCGGAGTCAGGACGGCTCTGTAGATGCTTATGTCGCCGTTGGTGCAGAAAATTGAACTTTGGGGCATCATGTCATATGGAAAGGCGCGAAGATCACAGAAGTCCTTTGTTGCACACCCCCGAGAGATTGAGTCAGTATTTCCTGCAGAGATTTTATAGTTTTGTTAGTACATAAAGTTACTTTAAGAATTGTCTCAATACTCTAGGTTCTGCACAGTTAACAGGGTCTCCAAAGAAATCCATCTATGACTACCTTTTAATGAGTTGCAGTACCTGAGAATGACCACTACACAGTGTGTGGAGCTTTGGTGTTTCCGCCTCTGTACAGCTAACAGCTGATTGGTGGAGCTGCCCGGTGTCAGATCTCCTCTAATCTGATATTGATAACCAACTATAGGTCATTAATATCATAGTCATAGAACATGTTTCTTCCGGACACGGTGATATCAAACTTGTGTAGTATTTTCGTATAATTTTTTAGTGATTTAAAAAAATTCACAGGTCTACAAAAATGAGAAAACTTGGTTTGTGGCGCCATGTTCCCAGATCCGTATCGATGCACTTTGTGAGGTCTTGTTTTTTGTGTATGGGAAGCTGATGTTTTTAGGGTTAAGGTTTAGCTTTTGGTGCTACCATAAGTGTTCCTTAAAGGGAGTCTGACAGTAGTTTTTTGCTATTTATTCTGAGAGCAGCATAATGTAGGGGCAGAGAACCTGATTCCAACGATGTGTCACTTACTCAGCATCTTGCTGTAGTTTTAGTACAATGAATGTTTTCTTAGCATGGGAATCATTACTGCTGGACTAGGTATCACTACAAGGCAGTCCAGCTAATCTGTGTAACCCCGCCCCTCCCCACTGATTGGTAGCTTGCTGACACTGTACACAGGAAGCTGCCAATCAGGGTTGTGGGCGGGGTTATACACATCTCACTATTGTTAGTTCTGGATATTTGAATATAATCTGCTCTGCCATTGTCTATTTTGAAAGAGGGACCACTTGACAAAACCCCAATCTTTAGGCTCAAAATTGGGCTCTAATAATAAAATGAAAAAAACCCCAAAACAACAAAATTATAGACACAACTAAGAAAAAAGAATTTCTCCTGGCAAAAGATACCACAAAATCTGAAAGAAGTTACCTGCTTCTCCTGTTGTTATGAGGACGCACTGATTCTGATCTTCGGTGCACCCAATGGCTTCGGAAGACTTACACGAATTGGAGTTGAAGGACTGGCAGGATGGACACATCACACCGTTAGGCACAGAGCTGATGGGGGGTGCTATCATGGAAGAGAGTGGCAAAAAATTAAAAAAAATGGCACAATGCCTGGTTTTAAGTTCATGGAACATAAGGGGATTATCCAAGATTACAATATTGATGGACTATTCCTAGGATCGAGGTTTTTTATAACGGAAGACTCTAATTTATGGCACTGTTTGATCATAGGTCTCCACTGTAAATAGACATGTGCCCAATACACATTTTGTATTGCTCCTGTAATGAACCAAAAGGGGGAGCATGAACAGCAGGAGAGTGCTAGGTAGGGATTTTGTAGCGCTCCTGAAACCATCAGGGTGCTACAAGGTTCTGCATCCCCACCAGGATGCAGGGCCTACCCCCTTAGGGACCCAGAACCCCAGTGCCGGTACCAACAAAAACCCAGGTAATCTCAGTTTTCCCCAACAATCCCCCATACAATGGTATTTAGCTAGGGTCGCACCAATGGATGGCCGCCTAGAGGTGGAGCCAATCCAGTCCACTAGTTGACCAGGTTGGAGGGGCAGACTGTGGAGAGTAGTCAGAACTGCTGTGACTGTTGAATGTGTCAGACAGCAGGAGTGTGAAGGTGGAAGCAAAATGACGTCCTGACTCGGGTTAACGGTGACCTGGTACTCAAGAGAAGTGGTTGCCGGTGGAGTACGGTGGAGTACTCCCAGAACTACACACCGACAGGGTACAGGACCCTAGGACAGGAAAGAGCTTCCAGACGACCTGTTAACACCTGCACAGCAAAGGGGACCATCAAGGACCTTGCTGACCCTAAAGAATCCGAAGACTCAGTAGCAAAGGGAGAACCAGGGACAGGACCAGAGACTCCAACCCCACAGGGTTCACGCTACCGTCAGGTGGACATAATTGGACAAACCACAGAGCGGGGACCCCCAGTGTTCTATACCACGGGGACCCACTTACCAGAGACAGGTGCAGGGGAAGAAGGTACCAGAGAACCAGATTGGCACTGGCATGAAGGGGACCTGGAGGCGAAACCAGCCGGCCTCGGGCAACCAGTTACCATCTTCAGCAGTGAGTAAACCAGTTGCACTGAATACTTGTGTGGACTCCCACTACACCATACACCCGCTGGGGCAAAACCCTACTTGCGTAGGGACTACCAATCTAGCTGCAATGCCATTAGCCCCAGTAGAGACATTCTGCAGCGGCGGCTCCCTACACTTAACCGCAACACCGCAAGTGGCGTCACATATCAACTTTACTAAACAATCCCCTGTAAATATCCCCCATTACAAAAAGGGCCCAGGGCACGGAACTGGGTAACGGCTAGCACCGTGACATTCTCAAGAGAGACACTGCCCGGAACCGAGTACCCCATATCCCATGGTGCTACAATTCCCCACTCGATGGCACTAGACTTAGCAAACCAGCAGGAGGAGCCGAAGCAACAGGAGACTGATGACAGCAATCCTCAACTAGAGGGCACAAGTCGTCCCACTGGAAGAAGTGGATGGTCGTATGGGCCGGGGTCAGAATCAGGAGATCGACGAGATACTAAGGGTCAGATGGAAACAGGGTCCAGGGAGAACCGAGTCAGGAGCCGAGAGGAAATGTCAAAGACAGGGGAAGTGCGGAAACCAGAGTTTATAGACAAGCCGAAGTTGGGAGTCGGGAGAGCAGGTAATAGCAGGGAGTACAGGAGGACGTAACAACAGAGGAGGGAGGATGGGAGTCAGAGAGGAAGGGAGGCTGTCAGGACGGAAAGCAGAGGGGACGGAAAGTCAGGACGAGCAGCAGGGAGAACGTACACAGTCAGTACAGGAGGTGGGAGTGTAGACACAGTCAGGATGGGATGAATGTAAACAAGACAGGAGACAGGATCAGAAATTACAAGGGACCAGGCTCACACTGCAGAGCAGAATTATAACTGGCACTCTATGAACGGAAGTGCCCAGAAGATAAAGGCACCGTAATCCTGTGAACAAGGCACAGAGGGGGGGGGGGCCTTCCCCGGGGCATTACGGTTCCTAACTAGAGATGAGCGGACTCACAGATAACCGGGATTGGGGCAGTCTCTGTTAAAAAAATTTAAAATCCAGTTCTGATTCGGAATCTGATTCCCATATATATCTATGGGGACTAGAGTCCGGGGATTAAAAATTGTAATGGAAGGGACGGGGGGATGGCAGCGCGTGCGCTGTATTCACCGAGGCTCTGTGTCATGGCTGTGTACTCCTTCCAGGTCATGGATTTGTGGCACCTCAATGGCCTGATTGTCACAGTAGTGTTGCCCCCACAGAGGGGTTAATACTAAGCCTGGAAGCAAGCGAGGGGTCCCTTGGTCAGTAAGTACCTACATTCAACACAGTTCGTACTCTGGGCCTGCAGAGGGAGCTCTAAACCTGGTGTTCTGGGCAGCTTTCCAGAAGCTCTGACCTGGGGGAGGAGTTAGAGGAGTGACAGTTGGAGAGAGAGGAGTTCGAGCTAGGAGTTTGAGGAGAGCAGACTGGTTTTCCTGTGGTCGGGGAGCTGAGAGCAGCTTGGCCTAGGGGAACGGCGTCTGACAAAGAGACAAAAAGGAGGAAGACTCTGGGGAGTGGAGCTAAGCCGGCTCACCCCAGAAGGCCACGCTAGAAACCGGACACCGGAGTCCGTGGCTGCTTGGGTACTCGAGCCCAGGTAGCTAAATCCAGAGGGCAGGAGAATTACAAGTCTCCTAGCCCTCACAGACCACCTGAAGGCAAAGCCGCAGATTAGGGACCGGGAGCCGCTGTCAGCAAAGCGGTACCTGCGACAGCCTGCGCAGCCTGCCATACGAGTGAGAGGTGAGAGAATTACCACAAGTGACAGAGGAGAGGGCCTCAGCCTAGCTAACGCAGCGGGGGTCCTGAAAACCAGGAAGGAGCGTAGCAGGTAGGCCTCACACCCACCAGGCCAAGGAGGCTTCCCCAACTGCTTCCAGCCTATTCGGGCCACCATCATCACTACCTGTACCAGTGTCCCAGGACTTCCTCACTGGTTACCAAGTAAAGTAAAAGGTAACGAAATTGCAGTCCTTGTCTGTTATTGTCCACATTCCTGGCCCTGCACCCTGAAGCCCACCAGTTGCCCTAAAATTGACTCTCCAATGGTTGCCTCGGGGTCCTGCTCCACCTGTGGGGAGCAATATCACCTCAGCTGCGCCATCATCATCTGCCACAGGGAATACACAGCGCTGCGGCGGCCCACATAGC
This sequence comes from Anomaloglossus baeobatrachus, assembly GCF_048569485.1. Lineage (NCBI taxonomy): Eukaryota > Metazoa > Chordata > Amphibia > Anura > Aromobatidae > Anomaloglossus > Anomaloglossus baeobatrachus. The sequence goes on along the minus strand of NC_134363.1, from coordinate 31,021,099 downwards.
CGCAGTACCACAGGTGGCGTCACAAACTTTCACTTTTAACTACAACTCCCACCATCATAATCATCACCCCTTTATTATTGAAAGACACCGCCAGGGTCATGGACCCGGGCCATGCCGCTGTGACATCACCGGACTAGTACGGCCCGGTAACGGGTATCCCCTGGCCCTGGAGCTGGGCGTGTCACATTCACTTCTGGAGCTAATTGAATATGCACTACTTTCCCTGCCACTAGCGCCTGTGATTGCTTGCAGTCAGACGTTCCCCCATTGTGAGTGACAGTGTATGTGACGCTTCCACTCACAGGAACTATATAGATCATGCAGTAAAAATACATATTTAAATAAAACATTTGTCACAGCGTCCCCCAAATTATGATATCCAGCACAGATAAAGCCCACAGCTACAGGCTGCAGCCCCCAGCCGTGTGCTTATCTTGGCTGTGTATCAAAATAAGAGGGACCGCATGCAACTCTTTTCCTAAGTATTAAGTATTTAAATAAATAAATATTTAAAAAAAAACAAGGTGCGATTCCCCCCAATTTTGATACCCAGCCATGATAAAGCCCGACAGCTGGGGGCTGTTATTATCAGGCTGGGGAAGCAGGAGCATCATTCATTTACATTACTATATCATTGGTGCATTAAAGTAAATTAAAGAGAAAAAATGAAGGAAATGATGTAACTTACATGCAGGAAGAGGAGGGTTACAGTTGTCCGTATCACAACAAGAAGAGGCCACATAGATTGTTTCTTGTTTTATGGAAAAACTCCCCTTGATGTTACATTCACGTGGATGTGAGCATGACCTTTGAAAGAACGAAGAAGCACCTGTAAATGGACCCAAAGAAAATAATTACTGAAGGAAAAAAAATTCTCAAGTGTCCGGAGGAAAGAAAAGAACGTCCAGAAACCTCTTCTAAAATAGCACCCAAAATAGTTCTGATTTCCTTAAAGCGCACCAATCATCAGGATTTTCGTATATAACCTAAAGCCTGTGCAATACTGGCACTATCAGGCTGATCCTATACATACCTTTAGTGGTCAGCTCGGAAAAGTTAAAAGTAAGTAAAGTTTAAAGTAAAGTAAAGTAAAGTTTAAAATAAAGTTTAAAGTAAGTAAAAGTAAAGTTTATAAAATCACCAGCTTCTTGAGTGACAGCAGCTGAAGATCAGATAATATCTAGGGGAGCATGCATAGTTATCCCCTCCCCATGTTAGAAATAGCATAAGTATGATACAATCGATTTAATTTTGACTTGCAGGACCTGTATGAGATTATACCCATGTGACCAAAAAGGGCGGGGCCTCATCCAACATAGCTGATACCAGGAAGCAACATTTTTCTGTCGCCCCTTCCGGTCACATGGGTATGACCTCACCACAGGTCCTGCAAGGCAAAAGTAAATCGATTGTATAATACTTTTGCTAATTCTAACAGGGGGAGGGGATAACTATGAATTCCCCCCAGATATTATCTGTTCCTCAGCTGCTGTCACTCAAGAAGCTGCCGATTTTATAAACTTTACTTTCTTGGATTTCAAAACCTAAACATCCGAGCTGATCACTACAGGTATGTATAGAATCAGCCTGAGAATGCCGGTATAGCACTGGCTTTAGGTTATATAGGAAAATCCTGGTGGTTGGTTCCCTTTAATGTCTGTTGATTAGTCCAAACAATTGTCTCCATTTCTGCCATAACATTCATAGGCTGGATAGTGCAGTGCACTACTTAAGTAGTGCAGTTCATTATGGTGTTTCCTTTGAAAATAAGACACTGTCTTATCTTATTTTTTGCCCCAAAAAATGTGCTAGGGCTTATTTTTGGGGGAGGGCATATTTTTAGGGAAACATGGGTAGGGGGTATGTTTACGCCCCAGAAAAGGCAGAACCCCCTCCCCAGGAGAATCATACTTACCACTTCCCAAGCTTCTGTGTGACTTCCAGATCCTCCTGCGACCCACAGTTGGCGCTCTCAGCAGGAATGCTCCACAGTGCTCCTCCGTTGCTTCCGGATGGCACGCTCACACACAGGTCAGATCGCACATATGCACATACAGACAATATCCACTAATATCATATTGCTTCCAGATGGAAGGAAGACCTTGAACGCAATGTAATAGAAAGCAAGGACCTGCGGTGGAATGGCTTGAGAAGAAGACCAAAGAGTATGGAAGGCTCGAAAGGTCTCCTGAGGATCACCACTGGCACAAGAAGGCTAACTTAAGGATTACAAGATGTATCATCAAAAAATCATCAAAGAAATATGAGCCATAAAGTGCACTCCAGAAAGAAGACTTTAAACAGTATCTATGATTATTAAAGTGCTGCAGATATTATATATACATCTTCAAAGAACCAAGAAAAACAAATATTGATTAAAAAAGTTGTCCAAAAACAGAATGAATAACCCTAATCACATGGAAAAATAATCACCATAAGGCCCTAAGCAATAAGCAACAAGATGTAAGGTGCAGAAAACCAAAATAGTGGTGTCAGTAATAATATCAACTGACTATAGGAGGCAGCTCAGTAACACATAAAGCACAAGGGGATCTCTGAAATGGTATACAATAGCAAAAACAGTATAAAATAGTCCCAAATGGAACCAGAATCAATATGCAATAGAAGAGATCACCTGCGCTGCTGGATACTAGCCAATACACAGGAGGTTTTTAACCCAGAGAGAAGCGGTAGAGTAGGTACCCAGTATATGAGATATGCCTTGACGTGGCTACTGGGCAGATATAGAAATGGGCCAATTTTGTATCCTAAATGTCTCACTTTTTCCTAGATTTCCTTAAGCAGTAATGCATATCTATATTCTTGCATTCATTGGTTGCATGCTTTAGCATTTCAGAGTGCAACTGTCTTTTTTGTTATTTTATGTCATGTTCGGTTTTGCACCTGTTCAGACTGCATTTTGGGAGTGACATCAGTCTTTTTGTCTAGATTATGGAGTCATGCCCTCTGACTGTTCACCCCTCCCCCATTAGCCACAGGTGATTTTATTCTCCATAGCAGGAACCTACTCGCCCATACACAAGAGGTTTTTAACCCAGAGAGAGGCGGTAGAGTAGGTACCCAGTATACGAGCTATGCCTTGACGTGGCTACTGGGCAGATACAGAAATGGCCATTTTTGTATACTAAATATCTCAATTTTTCCTCGATTTCCTTAACATTTCAGAGTGCAGCTGTCTTTTTTGTTATTATATGTCATGTTCGGTTTTGCACCTGTTCAGCTTGCATGTTGGGAGTGACGTCAGTCTTTTTGTCCGTGTTTTATCCCATAACTTACCACCAGCACTGTTTCCAAAGTAGAAAGATTTACAGACAAAGCCGGCAGGACAAGTCTTGCTGTTTCCTTGGCACGTTGTGGAAGACTCAGATGAGCACTGTATGCATGAAAGTGCATGGCCTAAAAAAATAGAGAATTTTATTTTTAATGACCCCCATTCTATACTGTTAAGAAGGTGAGATGGCTGATTAATAAGTATCATAGATGAGACCACCTTTTTCTGTCTCAGTTTGCCCAAAACTTTAAGTCAACAAGTTTGAAAAAGTTTGGGAGCAAGAAGATAAAGCTTAAAGTGGTTTTCCCACTACTAGTGTGACACCCTTTCTTTTATCCTAACTCTTCCTAACTAACACTTTCCTTATATACTTCTGCTGTCTACTCTGCTGCTGGAAGCTGATCTCCAACGGGGTCGTAAATACCTTTATTGTTGTTGCTGCTTTGATACTTTTGGCTGCAGACCGGATTCAGACCAAATGAGCAGGACCATGAGGTCTGTTCTTGGGGATAAATGCTATCCTCTTTTTACCTTTTGTGAGTCCTGAGTTGGTCACTGTTGAGTTATTGAGTGATGGGAAGTAGAATCGTCATCATACATCTATGGGATACAAACTATAGAGGTGATAAGGGATCCTGGTAAGAGGGTCCCCAAAACAGATTTCCTATATTGCACTTCTAGAATAACTTTTTTTGAGCTCTCTCTACATTTTTAGGTTGGAAGCAGTGGAATAGATAGGGCTGGTTAGTGGACCTATGTAGCTGCTCTGGCAGATGGGCTCTTCTTCCTGGCTCATGGAGCATGCTCACCTTATAGTTCTCTGTAACACCAATAAAGGCGTCCCCGCACTGTCCTGCCCCAGTCCCCTGGTGGAGACGTCAGTTCTCTCACCTTCGTGGTCGTTGTGTGGTGGCTGACCCATCCTCAGTTCATCCTCCCATCTCCCAGGGCCTGCACACACCACACAGGCCTCCTGGGAATGCCTGTAGGGTGCGCATGCGGCCACACTCCTTTTCTTAAAGGATCAGTGTGCCCTGACCCGGAAGTGCCTCTCAGGTCAGCTGAGAGGTTTCAGGTATTTAAGGCACCTTCCCCTTAAGGGAGGTGCCTGGGCAACGAATTAGTTACATTGCTGGTTGTCAGGTCCTTAGTTCTTCTGTCGCTGCTGCTGTTATTATGCTATATTCTGCTGCTGACGCGTATCTGTGTTTCAGTGCTTTAACAGCTGCTGCTGCTACTCTCCACACTGGCCAGCTACCACAATACCTGCTGCTGCAAGTATCTACGCCGATCGCTGCTGCCATATCCATCCATCCATCCTTACTGGACAGAACCATGACTTTGCCCGCTGCTGCTGTCACTTCAATCAGAAACTGTACTGTATCGGTGGGGCGGTACAGCAGATCCCCTGGGGCTGCCTTCTGCAGGGTTGTTTGCCAGCGTGTATGCCTGCTGCAACCTCCAGTGACAGTAGTGAAGACTTGGTGGTCGGTCCAGGCACAAGAATGGTATATTTGGTCCTGTGGATCCACCAATACCGTGCTTGCCCCGCGAGCATAATAGGCTCGCTCACAAAAGCGTATACATTGGATGAGTGCTATAGGATGTTTTATCGGACCAATGTTATACTATGGGCCAATGCCGATCAGTGTTTTATTCCCATGCTGATTTGGCATGCTGCGATTTGCAGTGCAAATCGGATGGCGCACACCCACTCCAGTCTATGGGTGCATGGAAAACATCAGCCTGCAATCGGATGACTTCTACAGACTCACAGAATGGAGAACAGGGAGAAATTTTGTTCTCCATATTTTCCTCACCTGTGATCCGATTCTCTAATGTGAGAGAATTGGATCCCACTAAGCCAACAATCGGATCAAACTTGAATCAGAGAATCATCTACATAATTGATCCGATTCTCTCGCAGGAGAGAATCAATGCTCGGGAGACCCCAACCTTAATAACAGTGGATGCTAATAGGGTATACAAACATGTCTCATCTATGGGGGCTGAAGGAGTAAAACTTCCTAATAAGTCCATATACACCAAAGTGGTCCATAGTGGGAATCCTGAGGTTGTCTTCCTGAGAAAACACACAACATAGTATACAGGTATACAGCCGCTCACCTGTAGTAATGTAGATGGATAATATCGCCCAGATGCTCAGTAGGATCTTCATGATGGAGCAGACTCGGATGGACCCTGGTTCCTCTCATCTCTCCTGTGGTTATGAGTCAGGATCAGTATATAAAGGGCTAGTGCATGAAAATGCAATTAATAGCATGGTATTACATAAGTCAATAGATATATAAATAATTCACATGGGAAAACCCCATTTCCTTAAAGGAAACTAATTATTAAAAAGAACTTCAGATATTTTCTAAGAAACGTTCGCGAATATTGGAAGGTATACTAAGCGTAGCACTCCGATTGTAACTTTCCCTGGTACACCTCCACTCTCCATCATGTTCGGTCCGGATAGACCAATCACTGGTTGTGGACATACTTCTCTATATATTATTTTTTGTATGCCTCTGGTAAATCCTTAGGATTTGGTGATGCCCTCCATAAAAATCTTTTTTTTCCCTGTAGATTACAATATATTATCCAGATTGTACCGTGTGTCTTCTTGAGTACACAAACTAAAACCATTCATTCCTTCCATGTGACAGAGATACGTCGAGGAGGAGGAGGACACCATGTTTCATATCTTCTAGTCTTGTGTCTTTAAAGATGACGTCCAATGGATTATTTCTCAATTTATGGGCATCCAATTCTCTATGGGGGTAAGAATACAAAAAAGAACATATATCCCTCAACCAGCCCCAACTGTACTTCAGTATGGTCCAATATAGGTAACAGAGGTCTGTTAGACATGTTTTGTTTTTTTTTAGCATGTACACATTTTTATATGTAAATGCTAGGGATGATTAAACAAATCAGAATGAGTTCAATTTGTTTTTGAATTTACAGAAAAATTCATATTAAACAAGATCTTTATTTCCATGAATTCCATCAATATGGTGGGTGGGATAGGAAGGAAGACTGTTCTGCTTCTCCACCAATTCTTTGATCGGTTCTTCTATGACGTCTGTTCCGCTTCACCTTCTACCACTGATTCTTTGATCGGCTCTTCTATGACATCTGTTCTGCTTTACCTTCCACCATCATTTCTTTGATCGGCTCTTCTCTGACGTCTGTTCCACTTCATCTTCCACCACCAATTCTTTGATCGGCTCTTCTATGACGTCTGTTCCACTTCACCTTAGACCACCAATTCTTTGATCGGCTCTTCTTTAACGTCTGTTCCACTTCCCCTTCCACCACCAATTCTTTGATCGGCTCTTCTTTAACGTCTGTTCCACTTCACCTTCCACCACCAATTCTTTAATCGGCTCTTCTATGATGTCTGTTCCATTTCACCTTCTACCACTGATTCTTTGATCGGCTCTTCTATGACATCTGTCCTGCTTTACCTTCCACCATCATTTCTTTGATCGGCTCTTCTATGACGTCTGTTCCACTTCACCTTCCACCACCAATTCTTTGATCGGCTTTTCTTTAACGTCTGTTCCACTTCACCTTCCACCACCAATTCTTTAATCGGCTCTTCTATGATGTCTGTTCCGCTTCACCTTCTACCACTGATTCTTTGATCGGCTCTTCTATGACATCTGTTCTGCTTTACCTTCCACCATCATTTCTTTAATCGGCTCTTCTCTGACGTCTGTTCCACTTCATCTTCCACCACCAATTCTTTGATCGGCTTTTCTTTAACGTCTGTTCCACTTCACCTTCCACCACCAATTCTTTAATCGGCTCTTCTATGATGTCTGTTCCGCTTCACCTTCTACCACTGATTCTTTGATCGGCTCTTCTATGACATCTGTTCTGCTTTACCTTCCACCATCATTTCTTTGATCGGCTCTTCTCTGACGTCTGTTCCACTTCATCTTCCACCACCAATTCTTTGATCAGCTCTTCTATGACGTCTGTTCCGCTTCACCTTCCACCACCAATTCTTTGATCGGCTCTTCTTTAACGTCTGTTCCACTTCACCTTCCACCACCAATTCTTTAATCGGCTCTTCTATGATGTCTGTTCCGCTTCACCTTCTACCACTGATTCTTTGATCGGCTCTTCTATGACGTCTGTTCTGCTTTACCTTCCACCATCATTTCTTTGATCGGCTCTTCTATAACGTCTCTTCCATTTCATCTTCCACCACCAATTCTTTGATCGGCTCTTCTCTGACGTCTGTTCCGCTTCACCTTCCACCACCAATTCTTTGATCGGCTCTTCTTTAACGTCTGTTCTACTTCACCTTCCACCACCAATTCTTTAATCGGCTCTTCTATAATGTCTGTTCCGCTTCACCTTCTACCACTGATTCTTTGATCGGCTCTTCTTTAACGTCTCTTCCATTTCATATTCCACCACCAATTCTTTGATCGGCTCTTCTCTGACGTCTGTTCCGCTTCACCTTCCACCACCAATTCCTTGATCGGCTCTTCTTTAACGTCTGTTCCACTTCACCTTCCACCACCAATTCTTTAATCGGCTCTTCTATGATGTCTGTTCCGCTTCACCTTCTACCACTGATTCTTTGATCGGCTCTTCTATGACATCTGTTCTGCTTTACCTTTCACCATCATTTCTTTGATCGGCTCTTCTCTGACGTCTGTTCCACTTCATCTTCCACCACCAATTCTTTGATCGGCTCTTCTATGACGTCTGTTCTGCTTCACCTTCCACCACCAATTCTTTAATCGGCTCTTCTATAACGTCTCTTCCACTTCATCTTCCACCACCAATTCTTTGATCGGCTCTTCTATGACGTTTGTTCCGCTTCACCTTCCACTACCAATTCTTTGATCGGCTCTTCTATGACGTCTGTTCCACTTCCTCTTCCACCACCAATTCTTTGATCGGCTCTTCTATGACGTCTGTTCCACTTCCTCTTCCACCACCAATTCTTTGATCGGCTCTTCTTTAACGTCTGTTCCACTTCACCTTCCATCACCAATTCTTTAATCGGCTCTTCTATGATGTCTGTTCCGCTTCACCTTCTACCACTGATTCTTTGATCGGCTCTTCTATGACGTCTGTTCTGCTTTACCTTCCACCACCAATTCTTTGATCGGCTCTTCTCTGACGTCTGTTCCGCTTCACCTTCCACCACCAATTCTTTGATCGGCTCTTCTTTAACGTCTGTTCCACTTCATCTTCCACCACCAATTCTTTGATCGGCTCTTCTATGACGTCTGTTCCACTTCCTCTTCCACCACCAATTCTTTGATCGGCTCTTCTATGATGTCTGTTCCACTTCCTCTTCCACCACCAATTCTTTGATCGGCTCTTCTTTAACGTCTGTTCCACTTCACCTTCCACCACCAATTCTTTAATCGGCTCTTCTATGATGTCTGTTCCATTTCACCTTCTACCACTGATTCTTTGATTGGCTCTTCTATGACGTCTGTCCTGCTTTACCTTCCACCATCATTTCTTTGATCGGCTCTTCTATAACGTCTGTTTCACTTCATTTTCCACCACCAATTCTTTGATCGGCTCTTCTATGACGTCTGTTCCACTTCCTCTTCCACCACCAATTCTTTGATCGGCTCTTCTTTAACGTCTGTTCCACTTCACCTTCCATCACCAATTCTTTAATCGGCTCTTCTATGATGTCTGTTCTGCTTCACCTTCTACCACTGATTCTTTGATCGGCTCTTCTATGACGTCTGTTCTGCTTTACCTTCCACCATCATTTCTTTGATCGGCTCTTCTCTGACGTCTGTTCCACTTCATCTTCCACCACCAATTCTTTGATCGGCTCTTCTCTGACGTCTGTTCCGCTTCACCTTCCACCACCAATTCTTTGATCGGCTCTTCTTTAACGTCTGTTCCACTTCATCTTCCACCACCAATTCTTTGATCGGCTCTTCTATGACGTCTGTTCCACTTCCTCTTCCACCACCAATTCTTTGATCGGCTCTTCTATGACGTCTGTTCCACTTCCTCTTCCACCACCAATTCTTTGATCGGCTCTTCTTTAACGTCTGTTCCACTTCACCTTCCATCACCAATTCTTTAATCGGCTCTTCTATGATGTCTGTTCCGCTTCACCTTCTACCACTGATTCTTTGATCGGCTCTTCTATGACGTCTGTTCTGCTTTACCTTCCACCATCATTTCTTTGATCGGCTCTTCTCTGACGTCTGTTCCACTTCATCTTCCACCACCAATTCTTTGATCGGCTCTTCTCTGACGTCTGTTCCGCTTCACCTTCCACCACCAATTCTTTGATCGGCTCTTCTTTAACGTCTGTTCCACTTCACCTTCCATCACCAATTCTTTAATCGGCTCTTCTATGATGTCTGTTCTGCTTCACCTTCTACCACTGATTCTTTGATCGGCTCTTCTATGACGTCTGTTCTGCTTTACCTTCCACCATCATTTCTTTGATCGGCTCTTCTCTGACGTCTGTTCCACTTCATCTTCCACCACCAATTCTTTGATCGGCTCTTCTCTGACGTCTGTTCCGCTTCACCTTCCACCACCAATTCTTTGATCGGCTCTTCTTTAACGTCTGTTCCACTTCATCTTCCACCACCAATTCTTTGATCGGCTCTTCTATGACGTCTGTTCCACTTCCTCTTCCACCACCAATTCTTTGATCGGCTCTTCTATGACGTCTGTTCCACTTCCTCTTCCACCACCAATTCTTTGATCGGCTCTTCTTTAACGTCTGTTCCACTTCACTTTCCATCACCAATTCTTTAATCGGCTCTTCTATGATGTCTGTTCCGCTTCACCTTCTACCACTGATTCTTTGATCGGCTCTTCTATGACGTCTGTTCTGCTTTACCTTCCACCATCATTTCTTTGATCGGCTCTTCTCTGACGTCTGTTCCACTTCATCTTCCACCACCAATTCTTTGATCGGCTCTTCTCTGACGTCTGTTCCGCTTCACCTTCCACCACCAATTCTTTGATCGGCTCTTCTTTAACGTCTGTTCCACTTCACCTTCCACCACCAATTCTTTAATCGGCTCTTCTATGATGTCTGTTCCATTTCACCTTCTACCACTGATTCTTTGATCGGCTCTTCTATGACGTCTGTCCTGCTTTACCTTCCACCATCATTTCTTTGATCGGCTCTTCTATAACGTCTGTTTCACTTCATTTTCCACCACCAATTCTTTGATCGGCTCTTCTATGATGTCTGTTCCACTTCACCTTCCACCACCAATTCTTTGATCGGCTCTTCTTTAACGTCTGTTCCACTTCACCTTCCACCACCAATTCTTTAATCGGCTCTTCTATGATGTCTGTTCTGCTTCACCTTCTACCACTGATTCTTTGATCGGCTCTTCTTTAACGTCTGTTCTACTTCACCTTCCACCACCAATTCTTTAATCGGCTCTTCTATGATGTCTGTTCCACTTCACCTTCTACCACCATTTCTTTGATCGGCTCTTTTATGACGTGTGTTCTGCTTCACCTTTACGCACCAATTCTTTGATTGGCTCTTCTGTCTTCTGTCATTTACTGTCTTTTACTTTTCAGTCCTCCTTCCTTGCAGATACAATTTACACTGAATTTATTAAATTCTTTGCCCTCCACGAGACTTTTATCTACTTCCTAACCTCTCCACTGCAGTTCACTCACTGTACAAACTTAAGGTGTATATCAAGTTACAAATTTGGAAAACCCATTTCTTTCAACCTCAGCTACTGTCTTGGTAATTAGAAACTATTTCGGTCTAGAAGTAGTAAACTGTAATTATCGAGGCTTTTCCTGCTCTGTACTGATCGATGATGATGGGGCGGTGCACCGGGAACTAGAGAGAGAATTCCTACTTCATGTTTCACCCTTGAGCAGAACACAGGTAAAGTATCAGTTTTGTTAAGAATGTTCCCTTAAAAAGTAAATGTCTTATGTTTATGTAGATAACAATTCCTGTTGCCCAAACGTCTTGTCTTTGGGCTTTCTTAGACTTTTGAATTCCTGGACTTTTACAACAGGAGATTCATCATTAATAAAATTGGCCAGTAAAAGAAAATACCATGGCACATCTAATGAAAATATAATGATTTATTGCTTCACAGCAGTCTGTGTATATGAAAATGGGCCAACGTTTCGCTCATGCGTCCTTCATCACGGCCTACAGATTAAGAAAGTATACAAATATCAAATACTGATATAGAGTAAAATCTCAATGATCTGATTGCAGTAAATATAGGCCTATTTACTCTAAGCCTATAGTATCAATTTCTCCTAAAATTCATGAGCTATTGAAATGATATCTACTATTGGGTACAATAGATAAAAAAAAAATTATTTTCTATACAAAAAAGACCCCATGACACCATTTTTCTACACCTTTCCACAAATTCCTAACAACATGATGTACCCACCTGGATGCCCAATTGTGCCCTCTATGAATTCTCTACTTTCCCTGCTAGCCATAAACCTGGATAAATATTTTAACCCATTGGTTAAGTTAAGTAGATACTATAATATGTTCATTATACTACATATTTTTTGAGCCTACCACAATCATTGACCAATACACCTGCTGACAGTCTAGTAAAAACACTTGACGCAGATAGTCTACATACATCGATCCAACATGATCGAGGTGTCATAGCTTTTCCGAACCACCTCCATGTCTTCTCAACAAATTATTTTTTGCTTGGAATTACTTTCATTACCATTAGTTAAAATTTGTTTTTTATTTGGGACAAATATTTTTTTACAGATTAAAGGTACAGCGATGGGGTCCAACACAGCACCTCCATATGCTTATTATTTTATGGCCCATTCTGAAGAAGAATATGCAAGGTGGAGAGATTTCCACACTTATATGTGCTCTAATATAAGAATTTTTCATAAATTTTATGTTTTTTATCACCACAATGTATACCATCTTGTGTTGTTTGTTCGACATGGTTGTTATTGTATATTTATACATATTTCTGGATATAAATTATGTGGATATGTGTATATGCTTGTATTTTTTTTTTTTTTAGTTTTTCTCTCTGTTTACTTTGACATGCTTACATTTGATGAGATTGTGACGGATTTTCGAAGATCTACCCATCTGATCTTATTCACACCATCATTTTTTTTTCACCTATTCAGCTGAAAAATGAAGAAATTATGCGTCTTTGTTTTTATTTTATATTATTTATTATTTATCGTAAATATGAATTTTCAGATATTATATGTATTTTCAGAATTCTTAATATATTATACTATTTGTATTTTTTCACATTTTATTTATTTTTCATTTTTTACATTATATACAGTATATATTTTGCACATACTTTATATATACCTTATCACTTAGGAACCATTCATATTCATTTACACACATTACACGTTATAGCTATTTTTTATCACTTAGCATCCATTCACAGTTCATTCATTCACTCTCATCACAGCTATTGTATATTGTCTTCAGTGTAGGAGGAGAAAAAGGGGTTAAACCCGCGCAACCCGCCAAATAAGATGTAGAGATGTTGATAGTTTAATCACTCTTTTATTCCATAGGTCTACGCGTTTCAAGGTGCAGGGACCTCTTCCTCAGGACCAGAAAATCAACATTCAAATTATTGTATATTGTGATTACTATTTATTATAGTGTTGCTTTCATCTAATTACACTTTCCGTCACACACACATCTCACTTCCCATCTTCATTTTTCACCTGTGTCACTTTCGTCATTGTACGCATTGCTTTGCCATTGCCCTCACAGGACGTGCTCCGGGATGTGCGCATGTGCAAACTAAAGCGGCGTGCGTCATCTTGGGGGCGTCTCTCTCCTGGGCCCGGACCCAGTTACTTGACTGGCTCGAATCATGTGATTTTCCACGTGGTCCGCGGCCGCTTGCATCACTGGCTCCGCCCCCCCGATGATGTCATGCAGGATACCGCACAGCTGTTCTCTCGTTCAGCGACATGCACCCGATAATCAGTCCTGGAGATTAATCTGGGGCGATATAAATAAGCCCCCTTCCTGCCGTCTGACACCACACAACCCTGACGAAGGCTACAAGCCGAAACACGCGTAGGGTCTTGATGCAATAGAGGGACATGCCCTCAGGTAAACACTTTTTCACTTAGGTATATACCATCTTTACATATCATTGTACTCTGCCTGTCTATTGTTCTCTGTCATCATCCTCTTGTTAATATATTACACACCTACTAAGCTGTACATTGTTACTTGTTCCTTTGATCAACCATCCTTAATATTACTGTGCACCTTGTTTATTCTATTTATATTGACACATATTTAATCTTGCACCTAATTTAGCTTATATACATGCCCAATCTTGGGGTTACTTTTTTATATATTATATTATATATTTATTACACCTTGTGGTCAATATTTTTGTATTAGGCTGTTTGCCATCGAATGTTTCGCTTTTTTTGTAGTTTGTGCACACGTCACTTTACTACATATTTAGTGATGGGCGAACCCCCTGATGTTCGTGTTCTGGAGACTCACCTGAGCTTTTTGTAAAGTTCGAGTTCGGGTTCTGAGATAATGCAACCTTGTGTCCGAACCCTGACCTTAGACTTTACAGGTATGGGATTGGCGGGGAAGGGGCTGTAAAGTAATAAAGTATAATTGTCATTATACTTACAGGTCCCGCAATGCGTCCTGCAGACCCACTCAGCTGCTGTCTCCTGGTCGCTTCTGCTTCCAGGTCCGATCATTAACTTCTGGTGGTATTCATTGCACTGCTCGTCTCTTCGTCTGTTTTCGGCCGTGTTCGTGGTGACGTCAGTGGTCACCCAAGTTCATGGCTTAGCTATGAATTGAACTTTGACTGTCACTGTCAGCTTGCTTCACGGCTCTGTATAGATGTTTGTCTGTACAGAGCGATTAAGCAGAGCTGACATTGCTGTCCCTGTGGACTATGTCAGACAAAGGATTTTTTTTATAATACAAATGGAGTTTCTAAATGTTTTACTTCTAATAGTTTTTTTCTCTATGTGTTATTTTTCTTTTTACTGTTTATTAGAAATTCATGGTGGCCATGACTAATTTGGCGTGACACCATGAATTTTGTTCTTAGTACCAGTTGAGAATACAAAGCTGGTATTAACCCCTTCATTACCCAGCATACCACCGCCATCAGGGCTACTGGATGAGCCGGGTAAAGCGCTTGTAGATGTCGCTAAGAAACAATGCGCCATTTCCAGGGGCGGCTGCGGGCTGCAGTTTTTAGCATGGGGACCCAGAATGCTTGGGCCTTACCACTCTGAGAATCCCAGCCCCCAGCTGCCTGGTTTTACCTGACTGGCAATCAAAATATGGTGGGAGCCCACCCTTTTTTTTAAATTATATTTTTAAATAATTAAAAAAAAATTAATGTGGTTCTCTGTATTTTGCCAGCCAAGGTAAAGCCAGACAGATGGGGTGGCAGCCAGTAGCCGTCCACTTTATCTGCGCTGAGAATCAAAAATACGTCATTTTTTAAAATTATTTATTTCTACTCTACTATATGTGTGAGGGACCCAACAGCCAATCACAGATGCTGTCACGCAGAATGGGCGTCTGTGATTGGCTGTTGGAGTAATCTGCCCATACATTCTAGATGTATGGGCTGGTTTCAGGTTACTCCAGCATGCAATCACAGACGCCCATTCTGACAGAGCGTATGTGATTTTCTGTTAACTTAACAGTAAAATAAAACAACAACACAGAGAAAAAAATATTTAATTAGAAATATTAGAAATAGAACAGAAGACATGTAGGACTCCATCTCCAACACGGCACCTCCATATGCTAATTATTTTATGGCCCATTTTGAAGAAGAATATGGAAAGTGGAGTTGCACCTTGTTGGTATGTTGCATGTGAGGTGGTGAGTGGGAAGGCTGAAGTGACTTTGCAGCGTACACAGGCGAGGAGCATTTGGGTGAGAATGCCGAAATTGCGCACATACTGTCCACACTTTCAGCAGAAGCTGTGACATAAGTGGGCCATTTTTGAGGAAGCTCTGCACCACTAATTTCAGCACATGCACCAGGCAAAGGATGTGTGTCAAGCCGCCTAAGCCCAAAGTTGTGACGACGAAATTTCGACCGTTATCGCACACCACCAGGCCAGGCTGTAGGTTCACCTTCAGCAGCCACTCATCTGTTTGTTGTTTTATGCCCGTCCACAACTCCTGCTTTTCCCCCAGGCAGATGAGTTAAGGAACAGCCTGCTGTTGTTTACCCCTGGCTGTGCTGAAGTTGATGGGGCAACTATTACTCTGACTGGATGAGAAGGAGGTGGAGGAGGTGGAAGAGACAACACTGACCAACAACCATCCAGCAATCAGAGGTGGTGGTAGTACATGTGCTTGAACATCAGGAGCCTCATGGCCATCCACCACTATGTTTACCCAGTGTGCCGTAAAGGCCGCTTTACATGCTGCAACATCGCTCAAGCGATCTCGTTGGGGTCACGGAATTTGTGACGCACATCCGGTCGCTTTAGCGATGCTGTTGCATGTGACACCTATGAGCGATTTTTCATCGTCTCAAAAACATGCAAAATCGCTCATCGGTGACATGGGGGTCCACTCTCGAATATCGTTGCTTCAGCAGTAACGATGTAGTTCGTCGTTCCTGCGGCAGCACACATTGCTCCGTGTGACACCGCAGGAACGAGGAACCTCTCCTTACCTGCATCCCGCCCGCAATGCGGAAGGAAGGAGGTGGGCGGGATGTTCGTCCCGCTCATCTCCACCCCTTCGCTTCTATTGGGCGGTGGTTCAGTGACGAAGTTGTGACGTCGCTGTGACGCTGCACGAACCGCCCCCTTAGACAGGAGGCGGTTCGCCGGTCATAGCGACGTCGCAGGGCAGGTAAGTAGTGTGACGGGTCTGGGCAATGTTGAGCGATTTGCCCGTGTAACACAACTGATGGGGGCGGGTACCCACGCTAGCGATATCGGTCACGATATTGCAGCGTGTAAAGCGGCCTTAAGATATACTGTCCCTGCCGTGCTTACTGATCCAAATATCCATAGTTAAGTGAACCTTTCCAGTTATGGCGTAGCGTAGTGAATTATGGATTTGTTCCTTCACAAGGCAGGGATGGCACACCTGGAAAAATAGTGGTGGCTGGGAACAACGTACTGCGGTACAGCCACAGGCATCATGTGTTGGAAACTGTCCGTCTCCACCAGCCTGAATGGCAGTATTTCAAACACAAGCATTTTGGAAATGCTGTCATTCAGGTCCAGGGCTTGTGGGTGGCCAGGAGGGTATTTCCTCTTTCTATTGAAGCTTTGGTGAATGGAGAGCTGCAAACTTTCATGGGATGATGCGTCGCACGTGACCACATGTGATCACATCTTGCCGCGATTCAATAGGAAATGAATGGAGCTGAAACGCATTTGTGCTGGATATGGCTTTCCGGCAAAATACCGCTGATGCGAAGTGAGCCTAACACTGCAGATGAAGAGGCCAACACCATAGCAGAAGAAGGAGCAAGAGGAGCCGCAGTTCTTTCCTGATTTTTGAGGAAACTTCTTGACTGCACCTCATGCTTGGAAGTCGGATGACGCATGATGCAGGTAGTGATCAGGTTGAGAAGATTTTTTTCTCGCTTCAGGCTCTGTCGGCACATCTTGCAAACCACCACTCTCTTGTCATTAGCACATTCCCGGAAGAAGCGCAATGCCAGGGAGCTCTTTTGAGCTGGCTTAGCTGGGAGGTTTTCACTGGCACGACGGGTGATACCAGATTACTTACTGGCTCTGAGCCGTCCACGGCTTTTGCCCCATGCTCCCATTTGTGCTGTACTGCTGTTTCGTCCACCTAAACATCTGAAAAACAAAATGGCGTCATGGCCCATGATCCGGCCTTTATACAGGCAGAGTCACGGGGTGAGCTGACCAATCAAAGTTTGCCAATACTTGACATAACCACGATGGCTTCGGAAGTGCCTACAGCGTAAAAGCTTGCTGATTGTCTGCTCTGCATCCTTTCAACAAGCTTTGTTCGGGTGACAAAAATAATATACAGTCAATAGTCTGTGTTCGGTGTTCAGCACTGGACACAAGGTGTCTGGTACGGACCCTGAACACTACAGTTCGGGATCGCTCATCCATATCGAGGTCCCCAACATCTGTTCAAAACCAGCAGGAAAGGGGCTACAGTTTAACTGCAGTAAAAGCAAGGTCGGTGCATAAAATGGTTTAAAGCATCAACAACCACAGACACACTACGGTTTTCTTCCTTGCTTTGCTCTTCTCTGTATATTTCAGGCATAGTTTTAAAGTCAGTAGACGGGGCATAACAATCATGATTGCAGAAGGTGCCACAAAGACTAGACCCTTGAGAGACGGAGAGGCCCACCGACGTTAGCAGGTAGTTTAGCTGGATGTGCGCCTGAGGACTCACCGGGTTCCTGCACTGCAATACACCCTTCTGGCCACCGAAGACCCGGCAGCTGAGGTTGGCATGCTATTTGCAGTGACGGCATGTGTTGCCCGTAACAAGCACATATTTTGCATGTATAAGAAAACAGTGTCAGACTGGGGAGCATTATTACAGGATAGACCCAAGATGAGGGACATTATACCAGGAAGGGGCCCAGGGAGGGGAAAATAATCACAGGAAGTAGTCCAGGATGGAGGACATATATACCTGGAAGGGGTCAGAATGGGGACATTACACCAGGATGTGGGCTGTTATTACTGAAAGTAGCCCAGGATGGGGGACATTACACTAGGATGGCGGAAATAATTACTATAAGGGGCCCAAGATGGGGTGTATTACAACAGGAATGGTCCCAGAATGGGGGACATTATATTGGATTATGGCTCAGGATGGGGGACATTATAACAGGAAAGGGCCCAGGGAGGGGAAAATTATTACGGGATGTAGCCCAGGATGGGGGACATATATCACTGGAAGGGGCCAGAATGGGGACATTACAGCAGGATGGGGGCTGTTATTACTGAAACTAGCCCAGGATGAGGGACATTACACAAGGATAGCGGAAATAATTAGTGAAAGGTGCCCATGACGTGAAATATTACAACAGGAAGGGGCCCAGAATGGGGAACATTATTACTAGAAGGGGCACAGGATGGGAGACATTTTACTGGATAAGGGATCAGGATGGGAGTCATTCTAGCAGGAAGGGGCCCAGGGTGGGGGACATTATTACTGAAAGGGGCCCAGGATGGGGAACATTATTACTAGAAGGGGCTTTGAATGGTGGACATTATACTGGATAATGGCTCAGCATGGGAGATATTATACCAGGAAGGGGCCCAGGGTGGGGGACATTATTTCTGAAAAGGGCCCAGGATAGGGAACATTATTACTAGAAGGGGCTTTGGATGGTGGACATTATACTGGATAATGGCTCAGGATGGGAGATATTATACCAGGAAGGGGCCCAGGGTGGGGGACATTATTTCTGAAAAGGGCCCAGGATGAGGAACATTATTACTAGAAGGGGCTTTGGATGGTGGACATTATACTGGATAATGGCTCAGGATGGGAGATATAATACCAGGAAGGAGCCCAGGGTGGGGGACATTATTTCTGAAAATGGCCCAGGATGGGGAACATTATTACTAGAAGGGGCTTTGGATGGTGGACATTATACTGGATAAGGGCTCAGGATGGAAGACATTCTAATAGGAAGGGACCCAGGATGGGTGCCCTTAGTCCAGGATGGGTAACATTATTACATTTAGGGGGGTGCAATACATATTGCCTTTATAGGATTTAGAACGCTACATGGGTTAGTACATCTGACCAACATGTAGATGGTGGCCCAGGTCCAAATTTTGCACTGGAGCCTTTTGGGCATTACACCACTGGTTGTAGAGTTTTATCATTTTTATCATAATCCATTCATCAGGAAAAACAACATGGATATAAAAATTTTGTGACGCTTTATTTTAAATCATTCAGTAAAGAAAAGTTTTAGCGACAGAGACGATTCCAAGCCAACGAAACATCAACCCAAAGGTCCAACTGGAAGAGCAAGAGAAGCGGCGGAGGCCATAGAATTTTCATTACTTAAGAATCTCGACATTCGACACCAGGTTTATTGTAGGAAGATCTGACAACGTCGGGGAAGATCAGCATCGGACACGGGAAGATCAGCATCGAACACGGGAAGATCAGCATCGGACACGGGAAGATCAGCATCGGACACGGGAAGATCAGCATCGGACACGGGAAGATCAGCATCGGACACGGGAAGATCAGCATCGGACACGGGAAGATCAGTATCAGACACACGCTCCTCCGAAGACTCTACAAAAGCCATTTCACCAGTAGGATACACGCAATGGTCGTGGTCAGGACGGCTCTGTGGATGCTTATGTCACCATTGGTGCAAGAAATTTTTTGTCCAGACAACACGTTGCCTGAAAAGACTTGAAGATCACAGACCTCCTTTGTCGCGCACCCCCGATAGATTGAGCCAGTATTTCCTGCAGAGATTTTATAGTTGTGTTAGTACATAAAGTTTCGTTAAGAATTCTCTCACTAGTATACGTTCCGCACAGTTAACAGGGTCTCCAAAAAAATCCATCTACGACTCCCTTCTATTTCAACATAATCTGAGTTGCAGTAAGTGAGAATGACCACTACACGGTGTATTGAGCTTTGGCGTTTCCGCCTCTGTACACTGTGTACAGCTGATTGGTGGAGCTGCCGGGTGTCAGATCTCCTCTAATCTGATATTGGTGACCAAATTATAGACCATTAATATCATAGTCATGGAACATGATTCTCCAGGACACGGTGATATGAAACTTGCATAGTATTTGTATAATTTTTGAGTAATTTAAAGGTCTACAAAATTAAGAAAACTTGGCTTGTGACACTATTTTCTCTGATCTGTAACTTTTTTTTATTGTTTTTATCGTTTTTTAGTTATTTATTTATTAATTTATTTTTTATATATATATATATATATATATTTTATATATATATATATATATATATATATATATATATATATATATATACATACGGTATATATTTTATTTATTTTATATATATATATATATATATATATATATATATATATACTGTATATATATATACTTATATATTTTTTTTTATTTATTTTTTTTTCTTTTATATACATGTATGTATATAATTTATTTGTTTTATTTTTTTGTTTTTATTGTTTTTATTGTTTTTAATGGTACCATTTTAGGTACATATGATATTTTAATCGCTTTTCTTTTTGTAATATTGAAGTAAAACCATTAAAGCGCACTAATCACCAAAATTTTCCTATGTAACCTCAAGCCAGTGCTATACTGACACTATCATACTGATTCTGACAATACCTTTAGTTGTCAGCTCGGATGTATAGGTTTTGAAACACAAGCAAGTAAAGTTTGTAAAATGAGCAGCTTTTTGATTGGCAGCAGCTGCCGATCAGCTGATAGCTGGGGTGGGTATTCATCATGATTCTCACCCCCCCGCCTTTACGTCCTCCGTTATTTATGCTAATTCTATTATAGAAACATTTTACTAAGTGACTAGAAGGACCTGTGCTGATGTCATACCCATGTGACCAACCAGAAGGGTTAGTGTCTCAGCCAACAGAAAAACAATGTTGCTTCCTGGTACCAGCTATGTTGGCTGAGGCCCCGCCCCTTCTGGTCACATGAGCATGACATCAGCACAGGTCCTTCTAGTCACTTAGTAAAATGATTCTATAATAGAATTAGCATAAATAACAGGGGGAGGACAGACATGCGGGGGGGGGGGGGGGCGGGAATCACTATAAATATACAGCTGCTGCCAATTAAAAAGTTGCTCATTTTACAAAATTTACTTGCTTGTGTTTCAAAACCTATACATCCGAGCTGACCACTAAAGGTATATATAGACACAGCATGATAGTGCCAGTATAGCACTGGCTTTACGTTCTATAGGAAAATCCTGAAGATTGATGCACTTTAAGGTTTAGCTTTTGCTGCTACTGTAAGAGTTCATTAAATGGAATTTGACAATAGTTTTTTGGTATTTATTCTGAGAGCAGCATAACGTAGGGACAGAGCACCTTATTCCAGGGATTTGTCAGTTGCTCAGCATCTTGCTGTACTTTTAAAACAATCAGTGTTTTCTCAGCAGGCATTTATCACTGCCAGACAGTCCAGCTAATCTGTGTAACCCCGCCCTCTCTACTGATTGGTAGCTTTCTGACATTGTACACAGGAAACCACCAATCAAGGGTGTGGGTGGGGTTATACACAGCTCACCACTGTGAGTTGCGAGAAAACAGAGATTTTATCAAAACTACACCAAGCAGCCCAGTAAGTAATTAATCTCTGGAATCAGGATCTCAGCCCCTACATCATGCTGCTCTCAGATTTTATAGCAAAAACCTGCAGACAGATCCCTTTTAGAGCTGAACTGTTTGAACTTAATCTGCTCTGCCATTGTCTACTTTGAAAGAGGGACCACATGGGAAAACCCCAATCTTTAGGCTCAAAATTTGGGAACTATGAAAAGAAGCAACAAAGAAAAAAAAAAGAAGAATTTGTCCTGGCAAAGGATACCACAAGTTTCGAAAAAGTTACCTTCTTGTGTTAAGAGGACACACCGATTCTGATCTCCCGTGCATTTTATCACCTCTGAAGACTGACACGAAGTGGAGCCAGTGGTCGTGCAGGATGGACACGTCACACCATTGGGCACAGAGCTGATGGGTGGTGCTATCATGGAAGAAAGTGGTAAAGAATAAAAAAAATGGCGCAATGACCAGTTTTAAGTACATGGAACATAAGGGGATTATCCGAGATTACAATATTGATGGACTATCCTTACGATCAGGGCTTCTTCTGACAGAAAGCTCTAATTTTTGTACCCTCCGATGTGGTCACCAATGGAGAAAGTTGACCCAATCCTTTAAAGCAGATCAGATTTTTCAAAATGTTCCCCATAACATATGCTGTCCTATGAAGCTCGCCTCCGTTCCTGACTATATCTGGGCTAAAGACATCATAGGAGCAGGGAGCCATCCTTTCCTTATTTTTAGGTGGTTTGAGGCACTAAGTGACTTTTTACTGTCTTGGAGGAATATGTTGGGTTCCTAAAATTGTTTAAGGGGAAAAATTTTCTCCTTGAGGAGACTGACAAACCAATATGGCTGTCAGTGGTGAGGAGTCTTATAGCTGCAATGCTTCTCTGGGTAATATTCATATTGTCTCTTCAGGGAGTAAGGAGACAAACTCTAGTGCCACCTATTGGAAGTAGCAATCCTAAAAGTCAAAAGTGACTCTCCAACCAACCTTTTCATATGACCTAGGATTTAGGCCAGATCAGAACCTCAATTTGCAGACACTGTGTTTCGGGATGATTGTCCCTCGTCAGTGCAAAGTATGAGATCTGATCTTGGCAATTCAAATTGTCTCTTTAGGGAGGAAGGAGACAAACTCTAGTGCCACCTATTGGAAGTAGCTATCCTAAAAGTCAAAGTCACTCTCCAATGAGCCTTTTCATATGACGTAGGATTTATGCCAGATCAGAACCTCAATTTGCAGACACGGTGTTTCAGGATGATTGTCCCTCATCAGTGCAAAGTATGAGATCTGATCTTGGCAATTCAAATTGTCTCTTTAGTGAGGAAGGAGACAAACTCTAGTGCCACCTATTGGAAGTAGCTATCCTAAAAGTCAAAGTCACTCTCCAATGAGCCTTTTCATATGACGTAGGATTTATGCCAGATCAGAACCTCAATTTGCAGACACGGTGTTTCAGGATGATTGTCCCTCATCAGTGCAAAGTATGAGATCTGATCTGGCAATTCAAACTGTCTCTTCAGGGAGGAAGGAGACAAACTCTAGTGCCACCTATTGGATTCAAATTGTCTCTTCAGGGAGGAAGGAGACAAACTCTAGCGCCACCTATTGGATTCAAATTGTCTCTTCAGGAAGGAAGTAGACAAACTCTAGCGCCACCTATTGGATTCAAATTGTCTCGTCAGGGAGGAAGGAGACAAACTCTAGCGCCACCTATTGGGTTCAAATTGTCTCTTCACGGAGGAAGGAGACAAACTCTAGCGCCACCTATTGGATTCAAATTGTCTCTTCAGGGAGGAAGGAGACAAACTCTAGCGCCACCTATTGAATTCAAATTGTCTCTTCAGGGAGGAAGGAGACAAACTCTAGCGCCACCTATTGGATTCAAATTGTCTCCTCAGGCAGAAAGGAGACAAACTTTAGCGCCACCTATTGGATCAGATCTCATACTTTGCACTGACGAGGGACAATCCCGAAACACCGTATCTGCAAATTGAGGTTCTGATCTGGCATAAATCCTAGGTCATATGAAAAGGCTGGTTGGAGAGTCACTTTTGATTTTTAGGATTGCTACTTCCAATGGGTGGTGCTAAAGTTCGTCTCCTTCCTCCCTGAAGAGACAATTTAAAAATTGTTTAAGGCATCTTTACTGTACAGGAATCACTAAGAGGGCATTCTCACTGTGTATAGGAGCTAATTGGGCATTACTATTTGAAAGGGGGTTCCTTATTGATTAGGGATGCAATAGGGGGCACTATTATTGTGAGGGAGCACAAAGGAGACAGTTTTACAGGGGTTGGCACTAAATGGTCATCCATACTTTGCTTCCAGGTCACTCAGGGGACATCATTATTATGCAGGCAACATTATCGCTGAAAGTGTGGGGTACCAAAGATCACCATTACTGTGTGGGGGCATAAAGAGAACTGGACAGTGCAGAGGCACAAAAATGCAGCACACTTCTCAGAAGTTGCCCCACTTTCCTTTCCGTAGGAGCATTGATGTGATGATATAGTAGTTTCAAAGATCTTCATAAATTTCCATTACCAGCATCAACATTACCATATCAGCACCCACCCTCAGAAAGACTAACGCATGAAACGTGCGTCGGGATATGCAGCAAACAGGACCATCTCTCTTACATAATTTATTACATCTAATTTATTGTATACACGGGATATGTAATAGGAACAGTTTAATACCTAGAAACAGCTTTGACCTGATTTTTTGATAAAAAAATCATTTATTATCAGGCAAATATTTAATGATTGGTTTTTGCACTGTGCACCTTATCTTCCTGTTTTGTTGTTGCTATAATAAGGGAATATTTTTGTCCACAAATTGATTTTTATAATGTAATTTGAATTTTATCATATTTCATTAATAAAATTTAGTATTTTATTCTTACAATATTGTTATGGTCACTATCACCTTTTTTGAGTTTTTCATGCTGGCTCATGATTGGGGATTTATTGATTGTTTATCTCACTACGGTGACTGTCTGCAGAGTTTTTGATTGTTCAGTACTATATCATCGATGCATAAAAGTAAATCAAAAAGTAAAAAATAAAGGAAATTATGTGACTTACACGGAGGAAGAGGAGGGTCACAGTTGTCTGTATCACAACAAGAAGAGGCCATCATGAATGTCACTTGTTTTATGGTAAAACCCCCCTTGATGTTACATTCACGCGGATGTGAGCATGATCTTTGGAGCGAAGAAGAACCTGTAAATGGACCCAAGGAAAATAATTTACTAAAGAAATTTTTTTTTTCAAGTGTCTGGAGTTGAGGAAGGAAATGAGCGTCAAGAAAAACTCTATTGAAATGGCAACCAAAATAGTTCTGATTTCCTTAATGTCTGTTGACCAGTCCAAACAGGGGCTCCATTTTTGCGATATACTAAAGCCTATTAGATCCTGGTATCTAATGACTTTCCTGTCCATATGACATTCATTATTGTTTTTTTTT
Source organism: Anomaloglossus baeobatrachus (assembly GCF_048569485.1). Classification (NCBI taxonomy): domain Eukaryota; kingdom Metazoa; phylum Chordata; class Amphibia; order Anura; family Aromobatidae; genus Anomaloglossus; species Anomaloglossus baeobatrachus. The sequence continues at coordinate 30,996,030 of NC_134363.1, read as the reverse complement.
AACTCAAAGAAAGGCATTGGAGTAGGCAAGGACCCAACAAAAGAGGTTACCTTGCCGCTGGCTGTTGGGCTCACATAAAACTGGCCATTTTTGTGTGCTAAGTGTCACTCACGATTACTTTGTGCAGAGCATTTTGCCTTTGGAGATGCTCTGCTGCACTTTTCTTAGTTACTGAGCTAGCAGCCTCATTTACAGTGCAGGTGTCATGGTTTTGCGTCCCCTGCCACCTGGCTAGGGGGTGGAGCTGTCTCCTGGACCTCGTTTTCAGAGCCTGGACGCTATAATTGGGGTCATCTCCGGTGAAACGACGCCGGCTATAAGCTAAGCTCTGCTCTGCTGTGATTGCTGGTCCCTGTAAGTGTTTGATCTTGATCCGTTTCCCCTGTGCTCTCGCCCCCTATTTGTATTCCGTCCCCTTGTTCTTCGTCTGTTTCCCCGGATATACCTTCGTTCCTTTACTGCCCTTTTCTTGTCCTCTTCCTCTCCTACCTCCCCTCCTCGGTTTGCTTCCTCTGATAATGACCTCGGACTGACCCCAACCTTTCTCCTGCTCGTCTATGGCTGCTTTCACACATCCGGCTTGAGCTGTGCGGCTCAATCCGGCTGTGAAACCTATGCAACGGATGCGGTGAAAACACAGCATCCTTTGCATACGTTTTTCCCATGCGGCCCGTCCGTTTTTTGCCGCTTGCGGCATGCTACTGAGCATGCGCAGTGGCAAAAACCGCATGCGGCGGCCGCATGCGGTTTTTGCCGCATCGCGCCGCATCCGGCCGCCATAGGCATGCATTGAAAAATGCGCCGCATCGTTCGGATGCGGCGCAATGCGTTTTTTTTGCCGCACGAAAAAACGTGCCAGGCAACGTTCCATCCGGCCGCCGCATCGGCTAAATCTGCCGCATGCGGCAAAAACCGGATGGAACGCAAGGCCATGCGGCACAATGCGGCACTAATTAAAGTCTATGCAGGAAAAACGCAACCGGCAGCAAAAAAAAAACGGTTGCGATTTTCCTGCAAAGTGCCGGATTGTGCCGCATTGCAGAAACCGGAGGTGTGAAAGCAGCCTATCCGATCTCCTTCTGCTCCTCATGGCGTCCGACCCAGCCTATCTAACCATCCTCCACACCTCATGGCATCTGCTCCCCCTGCTGGTGCTGTAAGGTATTGCATCAGCACACACTGCTTCAGCTCCTCGGCTGGTTCTGTACAGTACATTTTCTATCCATCAGGACTCCAGCTCCCTCTGCTGGTGTCTTGACAGCAGGATTCCATGTTGATGCTGATCTCTCCGGTGTTCCACCTTCCTGATGTTGCTCAGGCTTCTTACTGAGCATGCTTGTGTAGCACCCTGGGCCTAGTCACCACAAATAATATCATACAACTACATGCTTATTTCACCTATGAGATTAATGAATATCAATTGCATGCTCCATAAGATTTGTAAAAAAATAACCAAAATTTCAGTTTTCACAATAAAAAATTGTTCAATCTGGAAACAAAGCACCACAAGAAAATATTCTTTTTACGCAAATGAAAGTTATTATTTTTTTTCTTTAAAATGTGGTTTTTCAGGGAGTGCAGAGATTCTGAATTTCTGGATTTCTGATATATTAGGAAATATATTACCTACATATACTAAAGAAATTCTGCAACACAAATCCCTAGTGGAACAGAAACTACAAAGCATTGAAAAACTATATATGACCGTATTATACTCCATAACTCACCAGCACTGTTTTCAAAGTAGAAAGATCTACAGACAAAGCCGGCAGGACAAGTCTCGCTGTTTCCTTGGCACGTTGTGGAAGAATCTGATGAGCACTGCGTGCATGAGAGCGCATGGCCTAAAAACATAGAAAATTCATCTTTTATTGACCCACATTGTATGCTGTCAAGAAGGTGAGATGGCTGATCTATACGCCATAAGTATCATACAGGAGACCACCTTTCTATGTCTCAGTTTGCCCAAATCTTTAAGTCAAGAAGTTCGAAAAAGTTTGGGAGCAAAAAGATAAAGCTTAAAGAGGTTTCCCCACTACTAATGTGACACTCTTTCTTTTATCCTAACTCTTCCTAACTAACACTTTCCTTATATACTTCTGCTGTCTACTCTGTTCCTGGAAGCTGATCTCTAACGGGGCCGTAAATACCTTTATTGTCGTTGCTGCATTGACACTTTCGACTGCAGACAGGATTCGGACCAACTGAGCAGGGCAGTGGGGTCTGTTATTGGGGTTAAATGCTATCCTCTTTTTATCTTTTGTGAGTCCTGAGTTGGTCACTGTTGAGTTATTGAGTGATGGGAAGTAGAATCGTCATCATACACCTATGGGATACGAACTATAGAGGTGATAAGAGGTCCTAGTATGAGGGACCCCAAAACAGATTTCCTATATTGCACCTGTAGAGTAACTTTTTTTGAGCTCTGTCTACATTTTTAGGTTGGTAGCGGTGGCATATATAGGGGTAGTTAGGGGACCTATGTAGCTGCTCCAGCAGATTGGCTTTTCTTCCTGGCTCATGGATGGTGCTCACCTTATAGGGTTCTCTAACATCAATACCGGCATCCCCGCGCTGTCTGCCCCACTCCCCCAGTGGAGACATCAGTTCTCTCACCTTTGTGGTTGTTCTGTGGTGCCTGACCTGTCCTCAGTTCATCCTCCCATCTCCTGGGGACTGCACACACCACACAGGCCTCCTGGGAATGCCTGTAGGGTGCACATGCAGCCACACCCCTTTTCTTAAAGGGTCAGTGTGCCCTGACCCGGAATTGCTTCTCAGGTCAGCTCAGCTGAGAGGTTTCAGGTATTTAAGGCACCTTCCCCTTAAGGGAGGTGCCTGGGCAACAAGTTAGTTACATTGCTAGTTCTCAGATCTTTAGTGCTGCTGTCGCTGCTACTGTTATGGAGCTAAATTCTGCTGCTGCCTTGTATCTGTGTTTCAGTGCTCTACCAGCTGCTGCTGCTACTCTCCACACTGGCCAGCTACCACAATACCTGCTGCTGAAAGTATCCATGCCGGTCGCTGCTGCCATAGCCATCCATCCATCCATACTAGATAGATCCACGACTCTGCCCGCTGCTGCTGTCACTTCAATTAGAGACTGTACAGCAGATCCCCAGGGGCTGCCCTCTGTAAGGCTGTTTACCAGCATGTATGCCTGCTGCAACCTCCAGTGACAGTAGTGAAGACTCGGCGGTCGGTCCAGGCAAGTGAATGGTACATTTGGTCCTGTGGATCCACCAATACCGTGCTCTCCCCGCGAGCATAATTGGCTCGCTCACAAAAGCGTATACATTGGATGAGTGCTATAGCACTCGGACTAATGTTACACTATGAGTCAATGCCGATCAGTGTTTTTTTCCCATGCTGATTAGGCATGCTGCGTGCACCCAGTCCAGTCTATGGGTGCATGGAAAACATCAGACTGCGCTCGGATGACTTCCACAGACTCATAGAATGAAGAACATGGAGAAATGTTGTTCTCCATCTTTTCCTCACCTGTGATACAATTCTCTAATGTGAGAGAATTGGATCCCACTAAGCCAACAATCGGATCAAACTTGGATCAGGGCGTTATCTACATCATTGATCCGATTCTCTTGCATGAGAAAATCAAAGCTCGGGGGACCCTGGCCTTAATAACGGTAGATGCCAATAGGGCATATGTACATGTCTCATCTATGGGGGCTCATAAAGTTGATCCTAGATGTAAAACTTCCTAATAAGTCCATATGCACTAAAGTGATTCATAGTGGGAATCTCGAGGTTGTCTTCATGAGAAAACGCACAACATAGTATACAGGTATACAGCCGCTCACCTGTTGTGATGCAGATGGCTAATATCGCCCAGATGCTCAGGAGGATCTTCATGATGGAGCAGACTCGGATGGACCCTGGTTTCTGTGATCTCTCCTTTGGTTACGAGTCAGGATCTGTATTTAAAGGGCTCCTGCATGCAAATGTAATTAATAACTACCTATTACATAAGTCAATAGATATACAGTATAAATAATTCACATGGGAAAACCCCATTTCCTTCAAGGAAATTAATTATTAAAAAGAACTTCAGATATTATATAAGTTTACAACTTCGCTTCTAACTTTCCCTGGTACACCTCCAATCTCCGTCATGTTTGGTCCGGATAGGCCAAGACATGTTATAAGGGGTTAAATTTAATCTCTTCTGCGCCAGTAAACCAGTAATCGATAATATCTGATAAAAAGGAATGTTTATGTAATGATTTGATAATGATAGTTGTTAGCAGTAATGATTATACCCATGCAGCCCTTGCCCCATATTAGGCACAATCGGTACATCTCCAATCTCCGTCATGTTGGTCCGGATAGGCCAAGACATGTTATAAGGGGTTAAATTTAATCTCTTCTGCGCTGGTAAACCAGTAATCGATAATATCTGATAAAAAGGAATGTTTATGTAATGATTTGATGATGATAGTTGTTAGCAGTAATGATTATACCCATGCAGTCCTTGCCCCATATTAGGCACAATCGGTACATCTCCAATCTCCGTCATGTTGGTCTGGATAGGCCAAGACATATTATAAAGGGTTAAATTTAATATCTTCTGCTCCGGAAAACCAGTAATCGATAATATCTGATAAAAAAAAGAATGTTTATGTAATGAGTTGATGATGACAGTTGTTAGCAGTAATGATTATACCCATGCAGTCCTTGCCACATATTAGGCTCAATCGGTAAATCTCTAATCTCCATCATGTTCGGTCCGGATAGGCCAAGACATATTATTATAAAGGGTGACATTTAATCTCTTCTGCTCCAGAAAACCAGTAATCGATAATATCTGATAAAAAAAGTAATGTTTATGTAATGAGTTGATGATGACAGTTGTTAGCAGTAATGATTATACCCATGCAGTCTTGCCCCATATATACGCACAATGAATCAGTCCAGTTGGTGACTAAATATCATTTTGATTTTTTATGCCTTTCAGTATTCAGTTTATGGGATACATATTATAAAATGTTTTGGGTTTGGACAATTACACATGATATTTAGTCTCTCTGGACAAGTCTACCCTTCACTCGCTAGATGCCGTAAGCTAGGAGTTAGCATCCTCGCAAACCCCTCAAAAGGTCTACACTATTGGTCTGCAAACCACATTTTTATCTCTAAAAGTGGCTCCATTTCCACTTTTCCTCTTCTTAGAGATGCCAACTTTACTTTCTGAGAAGGGCAAATGGTCCACCTTGCGTTTCATGGCATGGCCTGAATCAGATTTGTGCTGCCCCCACGTCAGTAGCAGCCGGGCTGCTAGGAAACGGACCCGGTGTGTGGCTCGAGGGATCCTCCAGACCCGGGGGTCATGCGGACACTCCAAATGAAAGGGGGGATGTATTTGTATGGCGGTTGCCGTAATCAGTTCATGACGCCACCCACGGTGTGTGGTGAAGTGGGACACCACCGCTGCGGTTGCGGGATACCCGGGGGAGGTGTGATGGCAGCTGGATGTTAACCCCTCCATGGGTAGGGATGGTTGCCCCGGGACCCGGTGTATTGGTGCAAGGGATGGCGATGGCAGGGGCCTGCGTGACCAGACGTACCAGGGGATGTTTGGTTACTCCCAGTTGAATAAATCACACGAGTCTTTTGGTAAATCAAGGTGGTGGTGGCCGGCCGCCGCGGCTGGTTGTACTCTGGTCCCCCACCCGGGCTGGTGGTCGCCGACTTTTCCCTCTGCACTGTTTTGTTTGTGTAGACTTCCCGGTGTGAAACGCGAGAGTCCGCTCCCGGTGTATTGTGTACCTGAGGAGCCGTGCCCGCTGACGCTGACCCGTGGGATCTCCTGGGCCCTGGCGGATGCCCTATCCCTCTCTGTGGGTGGTTGTCTCTTTTTGGGACTTAGACTGGGACAGGACCTATGATCCTGCCCTCAATCAGTTAATTAGCTAGACCATTGGTGCCGGTCCTGGCTTCAGGGTCCGAGTACGCCCTTTGTGCACGGTTTCCGATTCGGTTCTCTGGTGTCATTACTAGCGGGCTCCAACCCTGCCCCGGTCCACCTCGGATCTCCGGTTGCCGTCTTCCCGTCGCCTGCTAGACGAGACCACCGTCTGCCACCTAGCCAATGTGTCAGGGCACCGACCCAGAGACCTGTCAGCTTCACCTCCTCTCTACTTGAACTCCAAAACTTAACTGTGTTTTTCCCGCCCCGGGCTCTCCAGACCCCTAGGGGGGCGTTCCCTTCCGCCTGGTCGCACTCACTGGTGTGCCTGTCTTTCCCTGAGGGGGGTGAATAGGGTTTCAGGTCGGCTGTATGGAACTCTGCGAGGGAAGGTGTAATGCAGGGGTCTAAGTGTGTGTGACTACCGGGTTCTGCCAGGGCGTCACAGATTCTCTAGGGTTTGCTCAGGAACTGTACTCACTTGAAGTCTGGAAATCATTCCAACCTCACCACTTTCTCCTTACTCTACCAGAAGCCTCACAATTTACTAGGGGAAAAAAAATCCTTTTGAGAATGTTTGTTTAATTTACTGTAATGGTGTAGATGGAGAGCAGGGGACAGGGTCTCCTAGACTGGCCCTCAGGCAAGGGGTACCTAGCTATCCTTAATCCCAGAGTTACCTCTGATGATGAGGATATCTGGGCCACCTTCCTTGCTTTGCCCTTGACCAGCCCTATTCTGATATACCCTCACCCCAACTTTTAGGGAGAGCCGTGGCAGGAGTGGTAAAGCCACCAAAAATTGACTAATAGGGGAAGCCAAATCTCGATCTCACATCACTCATACACACAGAGGTATAAGACAATAAAAGCTTAGGAAGAAAAGAAGAGCAGGGAGGAAACAACAAGAGAACGGGAGAACTACACCACAACTTCACGGACAAAGTAATACAATCACCAGCAGAACTGTTATAGAAAAGCACATGGACCGGTTTAGCAAACAGCTATAGTCAGCATGGAAAGACAGGCTCTAACATCTTAAAAAGGCGGGCAGTGACTGCGATAGGTCTCTCATAATATGTGATCCAAAAGGTAACCAGCAGACTAACAGAAATTAACGCCTGCAAACCCGACCACTAATAAGAACACAGCTGATCAATGACTGAGCCTGTCTGTATAACAAGGAAGCACCAAAGGAGGCATAGTGTGGAGTGTCATATTCTGCAGTGTGAACAGCGTCAGATGCCACCATGATACTCGGTGAGTCTAGAGCCAAACACTGTTTGACATTCACATGATTTTGGTTTATCCCCCCCTGGCCTTCTGATACCCCAGTATTTGTTGAACTTGAATTAAAATCTCTCAGGGGAGCAGAGGCAATGGATTTTTCTGCTTTACAACAAGTTCTCCATTAGTTCTAGATTTTGGGAATCTGGGTACGATATCATATCCAGATGCTTCCGTGCGCCATCTTGAGCACACAATCTACAACCATTGATTCCTTCCACAAGACCTTCAGGTCTTGTGTCTTAAGAGATAGCAGTCAATTGATTTTCTCTCAATTTATGGGCACCCAATTCTCTTGTTCACCCAAACTACTTTTATTTTGTTGTGGTATCCTTATCCAGTGATGCCAAAGATACAAGCGCTCTCTTCAGCACCTGATAAATGGAGCATTCCTCTGTTATGGCGGTGTTCAGATTCTCCCTCATCAGGTCTCTGGTTCTCCAGTGTCAATGAGTTTATGAAGATGGAGATCCTGGTCTTGTACTTTAGTTAGACCTGGTACCACTAGTTGGTCTTCCAAGAAACTGTAGAATACCGGATGCATGGCCCAACAGAGGTAACAGAGTTCTGGTAGATGTGTGTTATTTATTTATACAACTGCTGGAGATGATCAAAAGTATTCATAATAACTCAAATTTGTTATTGAATTTCCAAAAAATTCATATTTGACAGGATCTTAATTTCCATGAATTCCAACAACATGGCAGATGGGATATGGTGATTGTTCCATTTCACCACCAATTCTTTGATCGGCTCTTCCATCTTTTATCATTTATTTTCTTTTACTTTCCAGGCCTCCTTCCTGGGAGATTCAATTTGTACTGAATTTGTTACTTTCTTTGCCCTCCATGAGACATTTATCTACTTTCTCCCCTCTCCACCGCAGTTCACTGTACAAACTTAAGGTGTATATCAAGTTACACATTTGGAGAACCAATTTTTTTTTAACTTCAGCTACTGTCATTAATTAGAAACTATTTAGGTCTAAAAGTAGTAAACTGTAGTTATCGAGGCTTTTCCTGGGTTGTACTGTTCGGTGATGACGGGGCGGTGCACCGGGAACTAAAGAGAGAATTCCTACTTCATGCTTCGCCCTTGAGCAGAACGCAGGTAAAGTATCAGTTTTGTTCAGAGTGTTCCTTTAACAAGTAAATTTCTTTCTTATGGTTCTGTAGATAACAATTCCTGTGGCCCAAAGGGCTTGTCATCGAGCTTTCCTACACTTTGAATTCCTAGACTTTTACAATATGCAACATGATTGAGGAGCTATAGCTTTTATGATCCACCTCCATGTCTTCTCCACAGATTACTTCTTGCTTGGAATTACTGTCATTATCATTACATGAGAGAGATTTTTTATTTGGGACAACTATTATTTACAGGTTAAAGGTACGGCGATGGGGTCCAACATGGCACCTACATATGCTAAGTGTTTTATTTTCCATTTTGAGGAAGTATATGTTTACTCACATCCACTGTTTACACAAACCACTATCTGGCTACGGTACATTGATGACATTTTTGTATTTGGAATGGTGATTTGAAGTCTTTTGAATCTTTTTTACAGTCCATTAGTAATCCTAATCCTGATACTGAGTTTACCTTACACCACTATATGTCCTTAATGTTTTGGTTGCAAAATCACCAAATGGTATCCTATGAAAGACCCTTTCTAGGAAACCAATTGATCGTAAGAGTGTTTTACTATTTATAAGTAATCATCCAATGTGCAAATGTTCTCAAAGGCAATAGACTAGTACACCCTCTAAGTGGCAACATTTTTCATATTAAGGGTTATCATACTTGTGATTCATATTTTGTCATATATGCTATGAAATATCCTGTGTGATTTGATGTACACTGGGAAAACCACTCTAAAGATTTGTGATAGAATATCTAAGCACAAGTCAACTATTAGATGTAGAATGATGGAATTACCCATCCCTCATTGTTTTATCTTTAGTAATCATAATATTAATTTGTTACAATTCCAGGTACTCGAACAAGTTCTTTTACCCAGATGAGGTGGAATCGTTTTACCACCCTCAAGTTGTGAAAATTCTGGTCCATTCACTAACTAGAGACCTTCTCTACCAGGGGTCTAAACCGATAACTTGATTTATTACTCTAGTTATATGACCTTATTAATAGTCCTTTATTTTGTCTTATATAACTATTGACATTTTTATTACCTAGGGTTGAGCTCCTGTAAACTTATTTCCTGAGGGACTCGCTTCCCTCTCCTTTTCCCTTTGATTCATTATTAATTCTTTGTAATTTGCATAATTCTATACTATAATGCATCTAGTATACATTACGATGTACTATTTACATATTGCAACTTTATATGTTGATTGAGCTTATACAGTGATATCCAAAAGGGTGTACACCTCTAGTTAATATTACTGGTATTGTGAATAGTTAAGTAAGTTGTAGATTAAATGATATCTAAAAGGCATAAGGTTAAAGATGACACATTTCTTTGTATTTTAGACAAAAAAAATATAATATAATATATATATATATATTCATATTAATCTTTTACATTTTTAACGTAAAAATGAAAAATAGGTCAATGCAAAGGTTTGGGCACCCTGCATGGTTAGTACCTAGTAGCACCCCCTTTGTCAAATATCACAACTTTCTAAATGCTTTTTGTAGCAGCCAAGAGTCTTTGAATTTTCGTTTGGGGGATTTTCCTCCATTCTTCTTTGGAAAGTCTTCCGGTTCTCTGAGATTCTTGGCTCATTTGGCATGCACTGCTCCTCCTTGGAGATGTCTTCTAGTTCTGTGAGATTCCTGGCTCGTCTTTCATGCACTGCTCTTCCTTGGAGACATCTTCCAGTTCTGTGAGATTCCTGGCTTGTCTTGTATGCACTGCTCTTCCTTGGAGACGTCTTCCAGTTCTGTGGGATTCCTGGCTCGTCTTGCATGCACTGCTCTTCCTTGGAGAGATCTTCTAGTTCTATGGGATTCCTAGATCATCTTGCATGCACTGCTCTTCCTTGGAGACATCTTCCAGTTCTGTGAGATTCCTGGCTCATCTTGCATGCACTGCTCTTCCTTGGCGACATCTTCCAGTTCTGTGAGATTCCTGGCTCATCTTGCATGCACTGCTCTTTTGATGTCTAGCCACAGATTTTCAAAGGAATGTGAGGGCCATTGTAAAACCTTCAGCTTGCGCCTTTTTTAGGTCATCAATTGTGGATTTTGACATGTGTTTAGAATAATTATCCATTTTTAGAAGCTATCCCCTTTTCTCTTCTTTTCAACTTCATCTTTTTGCTGCTTGTCTAATTTTTATATCAAGAATTTGTTAAAATGTCATTAAATCAATTTTTTCCTCTACCTGTGAAATATTCCCTGTGCCACTGGCTGCAACACAACCTCACAGCATGATTGATCCACCCCCATGCTTAATGGTTGGTAAGATGTTATTTTCTTGAAATTCTGAGCCCTTTTTGCTCCACACATACCTTTGATTACTGTGGCCAAAGAGTTCTATTTTAACCAAATCGGTCCACAGGACTACAAAATGCATCAGATCCTCTTTTGCATACTTCTGATGGTGAATTTTATGGTGAGGATGCAGGAGAGGTTTTCTTCGGATGACTCTTCCATCAAGGCCATATTTGTGCAGGTGTCTCTGAACAGTAGAACAATGTACCACAACTCCAGAGTCTGCTAAACTTTCCTGAAGATCTTTTGCAGTCACACAGGGGCTCTGATTTGCCTCTGTAGCAATCCTATGAGCAGCACTCACAGAAATTTTGCTTTTTCTTCTAGACCTTATCTTGACCTCTACTGTTCCTGGTAACTGTCATTTCTTAATTACAGTTAAGACTGAGTAAAGGGTAACTTGAAAACGCTTTGCTATCTCCTTATAGCCGTCTCCTGTTTTGTGGGCCTTTACCATTTTCAGAGCGCTAGGCAGCTGCTTAGAAAAAATCATGGCTGCTGTTTTTGGCACAAAGTTAGAGGAGGCTGGTTTTTAATAAAGCTGTAAAATTTGCATTGTTGTACACAATAACAGTAATTTTGACCAGGGGTGGCCAAACTTTTGCATGCTACTGTATATCAGATTACGTTCCTTCCCTTTTACTTATGTTTTCCTTATTACCTTTTGTTGTGTCCCTTTCCTCTTTTTTAAGTTTGAATTTTTACGCTGTCATTGTTCTCTATATTGACATTTTGTGACATTGCCTCTGTCTGAACTCTGGCTGACATGTGCTCTATATGCTCCATTTTCGACGAATACGACTGCGGTTCACTGTTACCTTGTTTAGGCACAGAGGTGGCACTATTACTGTATGGAGAAACAAAGTTGGCACTATTAACTTATGAAGACACAGAGGTGGCACTATTACTGTGTGGAGGTACAGAGTTGGCACTATTACCTTGTAGAGCCACAAAAGTGCCACCTTTACTGTGTGGAGGCACAGAAGTGGTATTATTACTGTGTGGAGGCACAGAGCCTGGCACTATTACCTTGTGGAGTCACAAAGGTGGCACTATTACTGTGGGAAGGCACAGAGGTGGCACTATTACTGTGTGGAAGCACAAAGGTGCCACTCTTACCTTGTGGAGCCACAAAGGTAGCACTATTACTGTGGGAAGGCACATAGGTGGCACTATTAGTGTTGGGAGGCACAAAGGTGGCTCTCTTACCTTGTGGAGCCACAAAGATGGCACTATTACTATGGGGAGGCACAAAGGTGGCACTATTACCTTGTGGTGGCACAGAAGTGGCACTATTACTGTGTGGAGGCACAGAGGTGGTACTATTACCTTGTGGAGCCAGAAAGGTGGCACTATTACTGTGGTGAGGCACAAAGATGGCACTATTACCTTGTGGAGGCACAGAGGGGACACTTTTACCTTGTTGAGGCACAAAGGTGGCACTATTACCTTGTGGACACACAGAGGTGGCACTATTACCTTGTGGATGCACACAGGTGGCACTATTACCTTATGGAGGCAAAGAGGTGGCACTATTACAGTGTGGAGGCACATAGATGGCACTATTAACTTGTGGTGGCACAAAGGTGGCACTATTAACTTGTGGTGGCACAAAGGTGGCACTATTAACTTGTGGAGGCACAGAGGTGGCAGTATTACCTTGTGGAGGCACAGAGGGTGCCACGGGTGATACTTCTTTCATTCCTAGTTGGAAGCAGACACAGCTCATCATTATCCGGCAAATCTCTTGCCTCCAGCTACCCAAAAAGAAATATTTGCCCACCCGTGAAGAAAAGTGATTTCATGAGAATAACACAATTATTTTTTTTAATTTATTTATTTTGATAGTTTTGTTTCTTTTTTTTCTTCTATTACCTTGTAATTAATTATAATTCATTTGTCTTAACCACAAACAACAAAGCCTACTGTAACAGTTGGTCTAAGCATTTTCGGTCAGTGGAGCCGTCCACTTTGCACTTGTAGATGGTTCCTTTGTCGGTGAGCAGCCACAGGTTTCCCTGGTCATAAGATACATGTTTGAATGTATCGACGAAATTCAGTTGGGTCCACGAGGTTCCGATGGGATTCCCAGCAGAGATCCCTTCTCTGAAACAGAAGAAGAGAAGTTCTCACATCTACAATGGTGGCAAAATGATTGGAGCCATGTGGTAACTATGGTATAGACTTTTGAAGTGTAGCCATCGAATGTTATTGCTGCTACCTTCAGCCCCTCAGTGCCAATAGATTCTTCCATTAACTTCATTACGAGCTGTATGAATCCATATGCCTTGAGCTTCTGCTACTGGTGAGTGTAGGCAAATTATGCCATTGAACTACGCAAAAAGTAAGTGCTACCCCCTACAGATAGCATAAAATGAGTTTTCTGCTGTTGTTTAAAGAAATTCAGATCAGATCTAAGCAATGAACTAAACACTATGACAACTTTAATATTAAAAGACTTGTGTTAGAGTGGTCACCATTTTATATTTTATTTTACTCCATTTTGAATGTTTACATTACTGTGAAGTGCTGGCCAAGAAGTAAAGATTATTGGACTTTTTCCAGCTACATCAATTGTATTGTTGTGTTTTATTAGAGATTTGCTTGCTTGTTGGTTTAAGGTCACTTGTTTGTACACAATTGGTAGGGGGAAGGGGTTGTATAAGAGTGTCATGTTACTTTGCCTCCATGGACTTTAATGTTATCAGAGCTACAGTAGGATTCATTGTCTTGCATCTGGTGTGGGGCTGTGAGTCTTTGTTTCTCTCTGCAGATGGTTTCCCCAATTCACATCTTTTCAGACTGGTCTTCTGGAATCTTCTGCATACTTTGAGCTCATGTACCGAATGTTTAAGGGGGTGGGATGTGATCATGTCTCCTAAACTAGGGAGCTTATCCCAGGAGAGGTGGAAGCGTGAGACACATGTTTGGATGTAGTTGGTGCTGTGACTTGAAGGGGCGAGAATCTGTTGTTGCGGCAAGGTCCTGGTGTTCATCGATGGACTATGGCGAATGGAGCTGGATACTCTCGCTACGGTCATGATATCTTTTGTCTGGATTTGAAGAACTATCCTAAGGACTATTGTTGCGGGATGGAGCTGGATACACATGTTACGGTCGTGATATCTATTGTCTGGATTTGAGGAACTATCTTAAAGACTATTGTTGCTGGCTGGAGTTGGATACATGGGCTATAGTTGTTATGTCCATCATCTCGATTTGAGTAACTATCCTAAGAACTATTGTTGCCGGTTGGAGCTGCATACACATGTCATGGTCGTGATATCTGTTGTCTGGATTTGAGGAACTATGCTAAGGACTACTGTTGCCTGCTGGAGCTGGATACATGTGCTGCGGTTGTGATATCTGTCATCTGGATTTGAGGAACTAGCCTAGGACTATTATTGCTGGCTTTAGCTGGATACATGTGCTATGGTTACGACATCCATCGTCTGGATTTGAGGAGCTATCCTAAGGACTATTGTTCCTGGCTGGAGCTGTATACATGCACTACGGCTGTGATATTCGTTGTCTAGATTTGAGGAACTATTCTAAGGACTTTTGTTGCTGGCTGAAGTTGGATACATGCACTACAGTTACGATATCCGTCGTCTGGATTTGAGTAGCTATCCTAAGGACTAATATCGCTGATTGAAGCTGGATATACATGTTACAGTCGTGATATCTGTCATCTGGATTTGAGGAACTATCCTAAGGACTACTGTTGCCGTTTGGAGGTGGATACACATGTTACAGTCGTGATATCTGTTGTCTGGATTTGAGGAACTATGCTAAGGACTGTTGTGCCTGCGGGAGTTGGATACACGTGCCACAGTCGTGAAATCTGTCGTCTGGAATTAAGGAACTACGCTAAGGACTATTGTTGCCTGATGGAGTTGGATACACATGCCACGGTCGTGAAATCTATCATTTGGATTTGAGGTACTATGTTAAGGACTATGGTTGCCTGTTGGTGCTGGATACATGCTCTACAGTTACTGCCTCCATCATCTGGATTTGAGGATCTACCCTATGGACTATTTTTGCCGGTTGGAGCTGGATACACATGCTACGGTCATGATATCCGACAACTGGATTTGAGGAACTATCCTAAGAACTTTACGGTCATGATATGTGTCATATAGATTTGAGGAACTATCCTAAGAACTATTGTTGCCAGTTGGAGCTGGATACACATGCTACGGTCATGATATTCGTCATCTGGATTTGAGGAACTATCCTAAGCACTTTACGGTCGTGATATGTGTCGTCTAGATTTGAGGAACTATCCTAAGGACTATTGTTGCCGGCTGGAGCTGGATACACATGCTACGGTCATGATATTCGTCATCTGGATTTGAGGAACTATCCTAAGCACTTTACGGTCATGATATGTGTCGTCTAGATTTGAGGAACTATCCTAAGGACTATTGTTGCTGGCTGGAGCTGGATACACATGCTACGGTCATGATATTCGTCATCTGGATTTGAGGAACTATCCTAAGCACTTTACGGTCATGATATGTGTCGTCTAGATTTAAGGAACTATCCTAAGGACTATTGTTGCCGGCTAGAGCTGGATACACACGCTACGGTCGTGATATGTGTCTTCTGGAGGAGCATAAGGACTACTGTTGCTGTAAGATCTTGGACAGAAGAAATAAAAATAATTGCAAAGTTAAACTGCTCAAATGATTAATACAACCGACAACCTCAGATCTGCACAATTATTCCACCCTTTCCGATATTTCCGGTGCTACCCAATTGCAAGTACGGATTAAAAACATGTTGTGCAGGCTGGGAATAGATCACGCCACCATTTTGCCCAGTTGTCACCGCTGGAGTATGGAGATCAAATCCAAACAATGACAACATCTACATGTAGTTTGCACATGGTAATGTATGTAAAGCGCTGTGGAATATGTTGCAGATACATAAGCAAGCCTGATAAATAGAATTCACGGTAATTACAAGTTGTTACGCAACATCTCGAAAGCTTTTACCTTTTATACACTTGTCCCTGGGAGTTGACGCCGTACACAGAACCATCCGAGCCGACCTCCACCATTTTCAGTTTGCCATCTACTTGTTGCCACCGACTTCCTTGGCAGTTTGTGGGCTTCACATCATAGCGGTATTTTATATCGTCGTTGGCATTTGCGCCCCAACAGCCATAGGGACCACAGCTGTAATACTTCAGACTCCCTCCTATTTGGGTATAGGCCAAATTTGCAGAATTGGAAATAGTTTGATCCTTGTCATCGCAGTAAATAGCATCCAGTCTATTAACGCCAGCCACAATATTTTCCCCACCCGCGTCTACCTGTTTCATAAGACCTACAGAAATAAAATCAAGCAGTGTTAAAATTTTAAGGGGTTTTCCAATCAATATTTTTTTTCTGGAAACAAATGTAAGAATAATAAAAGAAGTTCTTGCTAATGCAAATACCAAAAATTTGAACAATTGGTATTTGCATTAATGGGCTGATATTTGCAACAATTTCTTATTTCTAGCCAATATGCTGGCAATCTCTTCAGCCGCACTTCCTTCTTTCTTACTGGTAAAGTCATTACATCCCTTTCTATGCAGCAATGCACACTCACTGCCTTGTCACAGCTGAAATTTCACCTGGGACGTGGACTAAAGTTTTTTATGTGCCCTTAACTAATCCCTCAGGTGACAAATCCCTACTAACTCCCACTTACTAGCTAGCAATAGTGCAGGTACTGGGGCTTGTTTGTTGCAGAATGATTTGAAGTTTTGGATGCCACCATACATTTTCTCATATTAGGTACTGAAAAAATGGCAAAAAGTTCCAAGTTTAGCCCCACACAACCCTTTCTAAGGCGTTGTCTGAATCTATTGAATATTGATGTCGCAAGAAAGTCATGCGACTGCTGCACCCGGTATTCACATTTATACATACAATAAAAAAATTATCATTTAAACATTACAATTAATTATAGTTCAGTCCATGATAATTTAGGGACAAACATCACTCAACAATCAGTACAGGTTCAGTTGTACCTTATTTAACCCTTTACTTTATGTGGCAATAACTCTGCAATGTTGCAACATATCCCACTCATTTTTAGAATGTGTTTACGTTACATATTATATATTATGCTAAAAGTTAATTTAGGTTGATATATTTTGAGTTTCTTTATAAAAATATCAGTAATTTGACATGAATTAAAAAAAATTAGCAATTTTCAAACTTTAACTGATTATCCCTTTAGATGCTACCTTTATCTCCTGCATGTGCATTATGTTCCATACCATACTGCTGCTACTGCCATTACTGCCTTTATCTCTTGCCTGTCCAATATGTTCAATACTGTACTGCTGCTACTGCCATTACTGTCTTTATCTCCTGCCTGTCCATTATGTTCTATATTGTGCTGCTGCTGATGCCATTATTACTGCCATTGCTGCCTTTATCTCCTGCCTGTCCATCATGTTCCATGCTATATTGCTGCCATTTCTGGCTTTATCTCCCTGCTGTTCATTATGTTCCATACTATACTGCTGCTACTGCCATTACTGCTTTTATATCCTGCCTGTCCATCATGTTCCATATTATACTGCTGCTACTGCCATTACTGCTTTTATCTCCTACCTGTCCATCATGTTCCATACTATACTGCTGCTACTGCCATTACTCATTTTATCTCCTGCCTGTCCATTATGTTCCATACTATACTGTTGCTACTGCTATTACTGCTTTTATCTCCTGCCTGTCCATTATGTTCCATATTGTACTGCTGCTACTGCTATTACTGATTTTATCTCCTGCCTGTCCATTATGTTCCATACTATACTGCTGCTACTGCTATTACTGATTTTATCTCCTGCCTGTCCATTATGTTCCATACTATACTGTTGCTAATGCCATTACTCATTTTATCTCCTGCCTGTCCATCATGTTCCATACTATACTGCTGCTACTTCCATTACTGCTTTTATCTCCTGCCTGTCTATTATGTTTCATACTGTACTGCTGCTACTGCCATTATTGCCTTTACCTCCTGCCTGTCCATTATGTTCCATACTGTACTGCTGCTACTGCCATTACTGCTTTTATATCCTTCCTGTCTATCATGTTCCATACTGTACTGCTGCTACTGCCATTACTGCCTTTATCTCCTGCCTGTCCATCATGTTCCATACTGTACTGCTGCTACTGCCATTAGTGCCTTTATCTCCTGCCTGTCCATCATGTTCCATACTGTACTGCTGCTACTGCCATTAGTGCCTTTATCTCCTGCCTGTCTATTATGTTCCATACTGTACTGCTGCTACTGCCATTATTGCCTTTACCTCCTGCCTGTCCATTATGTTCCATATTGTACTGCTGCTACTGCCATTACTGCTTTTATATCCTGCCTGTCTATCATGTTCCATACTGTACTGCTGCTACTGCCATTACTGCCTTTATCTCCTGCCTGTCTATTATGTTCCATACTGTACTGATGCTACTGCCATTATTGCCTTTACCTCCTGCCTGTCCATTATGTTCCATACTGTACTGCTGCTACTGCCATTACTGCTTTTATATCCTGCCTGTCTATTATGTTCCATACTGTACTGCTGCTACTGCCATTATTGCCTTTACCTCCTGCCTGTCCATCATGTTCCATACTGTACTGCTGCTACTTCCATTATTGCCTTTATCTCCTGCCTGTCCATTATGTTCCATACTATACTGCTGCTACTGCTATTACTGCTTTTATCTCCTTCCTTTCCATTATGTTCCATACTGTACTGCTGCTACTGCCATTACTGCTTTTATATCCTCCCTGTTGATCATGTTCCATACCATACTGCTGCTACTGCCATTACTGCTTTTAGGTCCTGCCTGTCTATCATGTTCCATACTATACTGCTGCTACTGCATAACAGATTTTATCTCCTGCCTGTCCATCATGTTCCATATTATACTGCTGCTACTACCATTACTGCTTTTATCTCCTACCTGTCCAATATGTTCCATACTATACTGCTGCTGCTAAGTCAAAAGTCCGCAAAAAGAAAAATGTATCCACTCATCTGTAGCCGAGGGAGACCACTGCATCCAGGACTTGTGCAGGTCAAGAAAAGCTGGCAATCTTGTGCATAGAAGGATCCAAAGTTCCAGCAATAAAGTCCAGGAGACAGGATAAGAACTACTTTGTTCGAAACATGTCCTCTCGGTCATGCTCTGAATCTTCTTTGGACTTTTTAATATGCCTTAAAATATAATTCTACATTTTTAATTATCCTCTCCTGGACTTTGTTGCTGGAACTTTGGATCCTTCTGTACTGCTGCTACTGCCTTTACTGATGTTATATCCTGCCTGTCCATTATGTTGCACAGTGTACTGCTGCTGATACCATTATCACTGCTATTACTGCTTTTATGTCCTGCCTGTCCATTATGTTGCACAGTGTACTGCTGCTGATACCAATATCACTGCTATTACTGCTTTTATGTCCTGCCTATCCATCATGTTCCATACTGTACTGCTGCTGATACCATTATCACTGCTATTACTGCTTTTATGTCCTGCCTGTCCATCATCTTCCATACTGTACTGCTGCTGATACCATTATCACTGCTATTACTGCTTTTATGTCCTGCCTGTCCATTATGTTGCACAGTGTACTGCTGCTGATACCATTATCACTGCTATTACTGCTTTTATGTCCTGCCTATCCATCATGTTCCATACTGTACTGCTGCTGATACCATTATCACTGCTATTACTGCTTTTATGTCCTGTCTGTCCATCATCTTCCATACTGTACTGCTGCTGATACCATTATCACTGCTATTACTGCTTTTATGTCCTGCCTATCCATCATGTTCCATACTGTACTGCTGCTGATACCATTATCACTGCTATTACTGCTTTTATGTCCTGCCTGTCCATCATCTTCCATACTGTACTGCTGCTGATACCATTATCACTGCTATTACTGCTTTTATGTCCTGCCTGTCCATTATGTTGCACAGTGTACTGCTGCTGATACCATTATCACTGCTATTACTGCTTTTATGTCCTGCCTATCCATCATGTTCCATACTGTACTGCTGCTGATACCATTATCACTGCTATTACTGCTTTTATGTCCTGTCTGTCCATCATCTTCCATACTGTACTGCTGCTGATACCATTATCACTGCTATTACTGCTTTTATGTCCTGCCTATCCATCATGTTCCATACTGTACTGCTGCTGATACCATTATCACTGCTATTACTGCTTTTATGTCCTGCCTGTCCATGTTCCATACTGTACTGCTGCTGATACCATTATCACTGCTATTACTGCTTTTATGTCCTGCCTGTCTATCATGTTCCATACTGTACTGCTGCTGATACCATTATCACTTCTATTACTGCTTTTATGTCCTGCCTATCCATCATGTTCCATACTGTACTGCTGCTGATACCATTATCACTTCTATTACTGCTTTTATGTCCTGCCTGTCTATCATGTTCCATACTGTACTGCTGCTGTTGAGAACAATACCTGCACAGGGTAATATAACAAACCTTTCAGTGCTCACAATTATTTATGGATGACTAAAAGAATCAATTGTAGAGGTTGAAAGGAGTTGGATCCTGTCCTAGGAGAACTAAATGTGTCTTTTATTTCTTTTCTGGGCAACTGAAGGCTTTGGAGCTTTTTCAGTTCCTACAAAATCGTTCAAAAGACTCAAACCTAAATCAAATTGTAGGGAATTTGATGATCTCTAGTGTTAAAATATATTCTTTTAAATGGGAAACCACTTGAGAACTGCTTGTGAGATGTCCTCTTACCTGATACCTGCACCCAGTTGTTATCTTTAAGTTTATAGATATTGTTGTCCCTGTCGACTCCCCAGACTCCGACTTGACCGACCGTCACATGACTCAGGTTTCCAGGAATCTGTTTCCAGGAAGAATCCACCCATTGGTAGATGTCACCATTATCATTCACACCGTAAACCTGACCGTTTCCGGCGTTCACCTGCTTCAGCCTCCCATCGATCACAATGCAGAGACGGTCTGTGGAGAAAAGCAACGAGAGGAACCAAGGTAAGTGAGAAAATCACAAAAAAACTAAACCGAAGCCATAATCTTCCAGAAATGAGAATGCACAAAGAAACGTCCATCATGTCATCTTATGATGGATTCTTCTTCTACGGAATTTCCTATTTTTGCAGTTGTCAGTCGCTCAGTATCTGCAGTTCTTTTTATTATTGTCCTCCCATAGAGAGATGTTACCTGCAGTAGCAGCAGCTCCGGAGCACAGCAGCAATAGCCCGAGGATCTGGATCATGGTGCCTCCTTGTGTGATGAGTGACACGTTCTGCATCATTTATAAGCCGACCGAACTCCTCCCCGAGTCACCTGTATAAGGTCACCATTACATATGTATAATGCAAATGTCATTGTTAAATAGGTCAAATTATTAAATGTAACAAGAGTTAAGCTCACAGAAGAGTCTTGTGCACAAAATCTATAAAAATGACCATTGGCCATTTGCAGTCACTACAGAATCTGCGCACTGCAATGCTCAAAATCAGTGTTTAATTTTATTTGTTTCTCTTCTGTCCATAGATCACCAGTCATTGTTATGATGGCCATAAAGTCACGGACTACTGCAAAAAGCATGCAATGCCCTATATAACAGCCGTCTCCAACGACTTACTGTGTAGCTGTGTGGCAGGAGTTGTAGCTTTAAAATATAATTTGAAGCTTGTGTCCCTAATAGAAAAGCTCTAACAGGGCTGCCAAAATTCATGGTTTATAATTATTATTATTATTAGCACCGGTCTTCTTTTATGGGCCAGAGAAACTTTTTTTGTTCTAGGTTCGAATGCAACTGCAACCCCTATTAGGTCCGAATGCAACTGCAACCCCTACCAGGTTCAAATGCAACTGCAACCCCTACTAGGTCCGAATGCAATTGCAACCCCTATTAGGTCCGAATGCAACTGCATCTCCTACTAGGTCCAAATGCAACAGCAACCCCTACTAGATACGAATGCAACTGCAACCCCTACTAGATACGAATGCAACTGCAACCCCTACTAGATCCGAATGCAACAGCAACCCCTACTAGATACGAATGCAACAGCAACCCCTACTAGATACGAATGCAACTGCAACCCCTACTAGATCCGAATGCAACTACATCTCCTGCTTGATCCGAATGCAACTGCATCTCCTACTAGATCCGAATGCAACTGAAACCCCTATTAGGTCTGAATGCAACTGCAACCCCTACTAGATCCAAATGCAACTGTAACCTCTATTAGGTCTGAATACAACTGCAACCCCTACTAGATCCGAATGCAGCTGAAACCCCTATTTGGTCTGAATGAAACTGCAACCCCTACTATAGTTATTCCTCTGGCTGGGGGGTTACAGGTGCCAAACAACTGCTAAATAACAAGCTGGATAAATTGAATGGATCAAGAGAATGTCAATACTTGACCATGTCACAATTTCAACAATAGACTTTTGGACATCTGATGGCTCCTCACTCCACAAATAAACAACCCAAATGACAGACTTGCTCACCATGGTCCGGTAGTCGGCACACTGCTTCATATCTGGTGTTGAGACCTTAGAGGCATTTTCCAGTCCATCTAACTTCTGCATTAGGAGAAAAAAGGATCTTCTGAATTGGTGTCCCTCAGCCACTTGCTAGGTCTTGAGCACGCCCAGCAAGCATCATGCACATGACCTATTAATTAGGGTAGGGAACAGTAATGATAATTGACGATTCCTGACAAGTGACTGATGGATGTGATTTTAGCTGCCACTGCCGATGCCGAAATGAGAAGAGCTGGAAAGCTTCTTTAAGACTCAAGAATCAGTGGAGACTTTGATGCATGAGATGGGACATTGTCCTGTGTACAAAATTATGGTCTTGAAAAATGCAGATTTTTTCCTATACCTTTGGTTGAATAAAGTGTCTACTCAGTTGATTTTGAGTCAATATTCAACCGGAAAAGTTCCACTAGGTAAATTTTAATAATACCGGCCCATAGCAGGACCCCACCTCCACCTTGCTGACATCTGAATGTTCAGCTGCGGGGCCATCCATTTGCTCCATCAGGAGCCACTCTCATCTCATCAGTCCATAAACCCTTTGAAAAATCTGTCTTCAGATATTTTTTCTTTTAAATGTTTTTATTAATTTAACACAAAGTAATATGAATATAACCAGACATGTTATGAACATATACATTGCTGATTTTAGTAAACAACTCATATTCTAGGTTATAGAATGTTACTATTAAATTTAACCACTACATACTAATCTACTATAACCATAAAATACATCAACTTTTGATCTGTCTTCTTTACTCATTGGAGTGGAAATCACCAAATTACAACATATCGATCAATCATAACCACAAGGATATTTTAGAAACGTAAATTATTAAATATATAACTGGGAGGGGGGGAAAAAAAACCAAAAAAAAATGTTTTAAATAGAGTTGTTTATCATTAGGTTATGCCATCTTTCCCAAATTGTTTGACATTTTGGGTATCGATTATTAAAAGTGGCGAAACTTCTCTCATAATTATTATGAAGCATTATCGTTTGCTTAATTTCTGTAATAGATGGTATATCTGTCTTTTTCCATTTAGCAGCTATATGAATTTTGACAATTAAAAAAAAATGTGAATAACTAGGTATTTGTCTTTGGTAATGCTATCTAAATCTAATGAAAGAAGAGCCATTTGAGGTGTAATAGTGATACTATTTCCAAGAATTTGATTTATTAAAAGGTTAACCTCCCTCCAGAGACATCTCAATTTGGGACAAGACCAAAATATGTGAAGAATATCTCCCTTTAACCCCTTCACGACCTTGGACGGATCTATCCATCAAGGATCGTGTCCAGTTAAGCCCCGCCCCCTGCCGCGGGCAGGCGGCGGCGGTCGGCACACATATGAGCTGTTTTCAACAGCTGACATGTATGCCTGCTAGCCGCGGGTGGAATCGCTTCCACCCGCGGCCATTAACCCCTTAAATCTTGCTGCCAAAGTCTGGCAGCAAGATCTAAATGCGCGCGGCCATGTTTTTTACTTACCGCCGCCCCCATCGGAAGTCACGTGCGTTATCACGTGACTATCGGTGGTTGCCATCGTAGCACAGGGTCATGTGATGATGCCTGCAGCTACGATGTTTCACTTTCGTTTTCCCTCGGCCGAGAGCAGAGGGAAAAACAAAGTGACTGAATCTGCTGTTTACAGCTGTATAGCTGTGATCAGCAGATAGATAATAGCAATCGGATTGCTGATCGCTATAGCCCCCTAGGGGGACTAGTAAAATAAAAAAAACTAAAAAAATAGTTTTAAAAATTAAAAAAAAAACAAAAAAACCTAAAAGTTCAAATGCCGGTGCAGAGACAGGTATGATGCTGTTCATCGTTCCTGCGGCAGCACACATCGCTGTGTGTAAAGCCGCAGGAGCGAGGAACATCTCCTACCTGCCTCCCGGCTGCAATGAGTAGGAAGGAGGTAGGCGGGATGTTTACATCCTGCTCATCTCCGCCCCTCTGCCGCTATTGGCCGCCTGCCGTGTGACGTCGCTATGACGCCGCACGACCCACCTTCTTAGGAAGGAGGCAGGTCGCCGGCCAGAGCGACGGTCGCAGGGCACGTGAGTGCATGTGAAGCCGGCATAGCGATAGTGTTCGCTACGCCAGCTATCACAAGATATCGTACCTGCGACGGGGGCGGGGACTATCGAGCTCGGCATCGCAGCATCAGCTTGCGATGTCGTAGTGTGCAAAGTACCCATAAGTCTATCTAGTTCAACCCATAGCCTAACATGTTGATCCAGGGGAAGGCAAAAAAAAAACCAAACAAAACCAAAACAATGTGGCAAACAAGCTCCAATGGAGAAAAAAATTCCTTCCTGACTCCACATCCGGCAATCAGACTAGTTCCCTGGATCAATACCCTGTCATAAAATCTAATATACATAACTGGTAATATTATATTTTTCAAGAAAGGCGTCCAGGCTCTGCTTAAATGTTATAAATTGTATACCAATATCAATAACTAAAAGTAGATATTGTTTTCAACCAAATATATATACTACTTTTTATATAAAACCATATACTTTATTATAACAACTGCACAAACATACATAGATTGTTTAAAATCAGGGAGGAAAGGAAGGATAATTGACCCTATTCCTTTTCCTACCTTACGACAGGGGTCGGCGTCCTAATAAGAGAGACGCCCCTGTTCCACGACGACTGACCCTAGGTGATCCCTCCCTACGTATTCAAAGTGTACTCCCCTCAAGAATGAAACACCCCAACAATAGTAACACCACAGTGAGGAAAAAAGGGGGGTGCTCAGTCAGTAATGGCTAATTTGTCTGTATCACCAATATAACCACTCAGGATTGGGGGTTTAGGGTCAGGAGCTGTCATTTAGGTCTGTGTGCTCAGTATTAGATATAGAGAGTTAGATATTAATAATTCGCTATTCAAGAAATGCCCAAAATTATTTCTAGCCGTATCAAAGACTGCCCTGGGCATTTCTTGAATAGCGAATTATTAATATCTAACTCTCTATATCTAATACTGAGCACACAGACCTAAATGACAGCTCCTGACCCTAAACCCCCAATCCTCAGTGGTTATATTGGTGATACAGACAAATTAGCCATTACTCACTGAGCACCCCCCTTTTTTCCTCACTGTGGTGTTACTATTGTTGGGGTGTTTCATTCTTGAGGGGAGTACACTTTGAATACGTAGGGAGGGATCACCTAGGGTCAGTCGTCGTGGAACAGGGGCGTCTCTCTTATTAGGACGCCGACCCCTGTCGTAAGGTAGGAAAAGGAATAGGGTCAATTATCCTTCCTTTCCTCCCTGATTTTAAACAATCTATGTATGTTTGTGCAGTTGTTATAATAAAGTATATGGTTTTATATAAAAAGTAGTATATATATTTGGTTGAAATCTGCTTAAATGTTAGTAGTGAATCACTCATTACAACATCATGCGGCAGAGTTCCATAGTCTCACTGCTCGTACAGTAAAGAATCCTCGTCTGTGATTATGATTAAACCTTCTTTCCTCAAGACGTAGCGGAGGCCCCCGTGTTCCAGTCGCAGGCCTAGGTTTAAAAAGATCTTTGGAAAGGTCTCTGTACTGTCCCCTCATATATTTATACATTGTGATTAGATCCCCCCTAAGTCTTCGTTTTTCCTGTCTTGGTATTGCAGCCCACCCATTCCTCTAATAATCTTGGTGGCTCTTCTCTGCACCCTCTCCAGTTCAGCTATGTCCTTCTTATATATCGGTGACCAGAATTGTACACAGTATTCTAAGTGCGGTCGCACTAGTGACTTGTACAGAGGTGGAACTATATTTTTTTCATGAACACTTATACCTCTTTTAATACATCCCATTATTTTATTAGCCCTGGCAGCAGCTGCCTGACACTGTCCACTAAAGTGAAGTTTACCATCCACCCATACACCCAAGTCTTTTTCTGTGTCTGTTTTACCCAGTGTTCTACAATTAAGTACATAATTATAAATTTTATTTCCTCTACCCAAGTGCATGACCTTACATTTATCTACATTAAACTTCAATTGCCACTTCTCAGCCCAATCCTCCAATTTACATAAATCTCCCTGTAATATAAAATTATCCTCCTCTGTATTGATTACCCTGCAGAGTTTAGTATCATCTGCAAATATTGAAATTCTACTCCGCATGCCCCCAACAAGGTCATTTATAAATATGTTGAAAAGAAGTGGGCCCAATACTGACCCCTGTGGTACCCCACTATGAACTGAGACCCAGTCCGAGTACGTACCATTAATAACCACCCTTTGTTTCCTATCATTGAGCCAGTTTTTAACCCAGTTACACATATTTTCCCCTATCCCCATTATTCTCATTTTATGTACCAACCTTTTGTGTGGCACCGTATCAAAAGCTTTTGAAAAGTCCATATACGCAACATCCACTGCATTTCCCTGGTCCAGGCTTGAACTTACCTCTTCATAGAAGCTGATCGAATTAGTTTGACAGGATCGATCCCTCATAAACCCATGTTGATACTCTGTCATAAGGTTATTTTTCTTTTTATTTAAAGCCGCTAATTTTCTCCATGTTAAGATAGTTGCATATAAATGGGAGATTCAGGAAGAGGTTGATGAGGATTCATTAGATTATGAATGATTAATGAATATAAAGGAATATTATTATGTAAGTCAGTTTCAATCTCCTTCCATGTAGTAGTAAGATTATCATTAAACCAAATTTGACTTTGTCTAATTAAATTAGTATAGAAATAACTGTAAATATTAGGTAAGCCTAAGGCGGGCTTTGCACGCTACGACATCGCAGGTGCGATGTCGGTGGGGTCAAATTGAAAATGACGTACTTCCGGCATCGCATGCTACATCGTAGTGTGTAAAGGCTCGATGATACGATTAACGAGCGCAAAAGCGTCGTAATCGTATCATCGGTGCAGCGTCGGCAAAATCCATAATTACGCTGATGCAACGGTCCGATGTTGTTCCTCGCTCCTGCGGCAGCACACATCGCTGTGTGTGATGTCGCAGGAGCGAGGAACATCTCCTACCGGCGTCACCGCGGCTTCCGTAGGATATGCGTAAGGAAGGAGGTGGGCGGGATGTTTACATCCCGCTCATCTCCGCCCCTCCGCTCCTATTGGCCGCCTGCTGTGTGACGTCGCAGTGACGCCGCACGACCTGCCCCCTTAATAAGGAGGCGGGTCGCCGGCCAGAGCGACGGTCGCAGGACAGGTGAGTCCATGTGAAGCTGTTGTAGCGATAATGTTCGCTACGGCAGCTATCACAAGGATATCGCAGTTGCGACGGGGGCGGGGACTATCGCGCTCGGCATCGCAGCATCGGCTTGCAATGTCGTAGTGTGCAAAGTGCCCCTTAGAATCCTCTTTTTCTTTTTCATTAGAATACACTTAGCTTCCCTTGTTCTTTTTTTATTTGAAACAAAGGTATTAATGAGAGACTGAATCTTACTCAAGTAATTTTCTGGAATAAAAAGGGGAATAGTTCTAAAATAGTATAATATTTTTGCAATAATCAGCATTTTAATAGAGGATATTCTTCCAAAGCAAGTGAGTTCATACTTTGTTAATTTTTTTTAAGTCTGACTGAATTATTTTAATTAGGTTCTCCATATTAATGCTAATTATGGATTTTATATCCCTAGTTTGTTCAATTCCCAAATATGAGATTGTATGTGTAGCCCAATTAAAATCTGTTTGATTTTTAATTTCCTCTGATGACTGAGATTAAATTCTAAAATATTTGATTTTGTAATATTTACTTTAAAAAAAGAAATTTTTGCAAATTCATCTAAACTATACAAAACTTCTGTTATGGAAGTTACTGGATTTGATAAGGATAATATGATGACATCTGCGAACAGGCAAATCTTAAACTCACTATTATTAAATTGGATTGCTTCAATATTGGCATTTTCTCTGATATATTCAGCAAGGGGTTCTAAGATTAGGGCGAATAGTAAAGGAGATAAGGGACATCCTTGACGGGTACCATTAGTTAAGTTAAATGACATGGATACAAATTTATTTGCATATACTTTTGCTGAGGGACAAGAATATAGAGCAAGAATGGAATTTAAAATTTGATTTTTTAAGCAAAATTTAAGTAATGTTGTTTTTATATATAACCAATTGACTCTATCAAATGCTTTTTCGGCATCAAGAGTGATAAGTAATGTTGGATCCTTCTTATTGTTCATAATGTTGATTAGATTGATTATTGTACGGGTACCATCAGATGTTTGACGACCTTGAATGAAACCTAGCTGGTCATTAGAAATTAGTCTGGGTAGAATCTTTTTTAGTCTATTAGCGATAATTTTGGAATACATTTTAATATCAGAATTTATAAGTGAGATAGGTCTATAGTTTTTAATGAATTCTAAGTCTCCCTTAGTTTTAGGAATTAAAGTTACAGTGGCTTGGAGCATTTCCTTGGGGAATTGACCTGTTAAAGTAGCTTTGTTAAAAATGTTGACTAGGTGTGGAGTTAGTAAGTTGGGAAAGGCCTTAAAATATTCGTTTGTAAAACCGTCTGGACCTGGGGATTTTCCAATTTTTAACAGTTTAATTACATTTATTACCTCATCAAATACAAATGGGGAGTTTAAAGTAGATAATTCGTCTTCTGAGATTGAGGGGAGATTGACTTGAGAAAGAAAGGTATCAATAACTTCTTTTGTGGGCTGAGGAGTTTGTGGATCAGAATTAAGATTATAAAGATTTTTATAATATTTTCCAAATTCTGCTGCAATATCTTTTGGATGAAAACAGTCTTCCCCATTTTCTTTCTTTATCTTTCTTATTCTGTTTTTAATCCTAATTTCTTTCAGTTTTCTGGACATATATTTAGTGGGTTTATTAATTGAAGCATAATGGTTTGCCTTGATTGCACCTATATATTTATCATACTCCGAGAAAAGGGAGTTTTTAATTTTTGTTATCCCAAGGATTTGACGATGAATACTTTGCGAAGGAGTTGGAGAATTTTGTTGTAAATCCTCAAGATATTTTAATTGTGTTTGAAGATACTCAATTAATTATTTTCTCTGTCTTTTAATTCTAGCCGAAATTTCAATTAAATGACCTCTAGTTACTGCCTTATGTGCATTCCATGTGACAAATGGACAAATAGATTCAGACGTGTTTTCTTGAAAGTAATTTTTTATGTTGGTTTCTAATTCTTCTTTTAAATGAGGAGTATGTATTAATGTTGAATTGCATCTCCATATATAATCCATATTTGTTGGGATCCCCAAATCTACTTTACAAATAATTGAGGAATGGTCCGAAAAGGTTTTATGATTTATTGCAAAATTTTTAAATTTCGTAATAGAAGAAATATCTGTATCAGCTAAATCAATACGGGAAAAGGTTTTATGAGGTTCTGAATAAAATGTATATTCTTTATAGAGGAAGTATGCAAACAATGAAAAATATCATAAAGTTCATTTGCAAAAAGCCAGTTTTTTAATGTTGGGTAAATTCCTCTATTTGGAGCTGTGGAATCAAGGTGAGCATCTGGGACAATATTAAAATCACCCAGTATAAGGAAATCTCCCTTTCTGACCTCTTGGATTTTGGACATTAACTTATTTAAATAACTAATTTGCCCTTTATTTGTATATATATATATATATATATATATATATATATATATATATATATATATATATATAAATTAACTAATGTATGGGGTCTATTATCCAAGTTTGCAATTAAGATCAAAAATCTCCCTTCAGTATCTTTGTATTCCGCAATTAAAGCAAAGGTTATAGTGTTATTAATCATAATTAACACCCCTGCTATTTTTTTTTTTCGTTTAGAGAAGAAAAAATGTGTGGGAACATTTTATTATGAAATTTAGGATGAGAATCTCCAGCAAATTTCACCTCTTGTAAAAACACAACATCTGCTTTGTTATCTCAAATTTCCTTCCACGTGACAAATCTTTTCCTTGGACTATTTATAATAATAATAATAATCTTTATTTCTATAGCGCCAACATATTGCGCAGCACTTTACAATTCAGGAGGATCATATACAAACAAGTAACAGTTATAGAAATACAATATTTAGAGGGAAAAAAAAGAAAAAACACAACCCTGCTCGGGAGAGCTTACAATCTACAATGAGATGGGGGGAGAGGCAAGGTTCAAGTGTTTATTTACAATGACAATCCAGCCATCTCACGGAAATGGGGGATAGATAATGGTTTCCTCGACCAGTGGGCCAGAGCCTTGAGATGCCTTTGGGTGCCGTGGAGTTTGATGTGGAGTTATGTTGTGAGAAGTTGTAGAGGGACTATGTGAATCGAATCTGATTAGGGAGTGTGATAGGCCGCCCTAAAAAGATGCGTCTTTAGGGTGCGTCTGAAGCTGAGTAAGTTGGGATTTGTTCTAACTTCTTGGGGTAGAGCGTTCCAGAGGGTTGGTGCAGCTCGGAAGAAGTCTTGGATCCGGGAGTGGGAGGTTCAAATTAGTGTGGATGTTAGTCGAAAGTCGCTTGCAGAGCGTAGAGAACGGATGGGGTGACAGAGAGGAGGGAGGAGATGTAGGGGGGTGCCGCACTGTGGAGAGCTTTGTGGTGATAGACAGAGAGGAGGGTGAAGATGTAGGGGGGTGCCGCACTGTGGAGAGCTTTGTGGTGATAGACAGAGAGGAAGGTGGAGATGTAGGGGGTGCCGCGCTGTGGAGAGCTTTGTGGTGATAGACAGAGAGGAGGGTGGAGATGTAGGGGGGGGTGCTGCACTGTGGAGAGCTTTGTGGGTGAGAACAAGCAGTTTGAATTGGATCTTGTGATATATGGGCAGCCAGTGCAATGACTGGCACAGAGCAGAGGCATCCGAGTAGCGGTTAGCCAGGTAGGTGACCCTGGCTGCTGCATTAAGGATGGACTGTAGAGGAGAGAGTCTAGTTAGGGGGAGACCAATTAATAGAGAGTTACAGTAGTCAAGGTGAGAGTGGATCAGGGCCACGGTGAGGGTTTTTTTCGTTTCCATAGTGAGAAAGGGGCGGATTCTAGAGATGTTCTTGAGGTGCAAGCGGCAGGAGCAGGCAAGAGATTGTATGTGGGAGGTGAAGGGAGAGATCAGTGTCAAGTATAACACCCAGACAGCGGGCTTGCGGCCTAGGACTTATCGCTGTGCCACACACAGAGAGGGAGATGTCAGGTTTAGGAAGGTTGGAGGATGGAGGAAAAAGAAGAAGTTCAGTTTTGGAAAGGTTAAGTTTCAGAAAGAGAGCAGACATGATTTAAACCTTTAACATTAAAAGACAAAAAATTTGTAGCCATAAGATGCAAGCCTGCTTAAAATAATGAGAAAACACAAAAACGAAAAAAAAAAAAAAGTTAAGAATACCTATAATAAACAGTAGGAAACTAAATAGCTAATATCCTTATTGCAAGATTAATAAAATTCTTGAAAACAAAGAGTAAGAGATAATTACTATTTTAAGAAATCTCTACTCTACAAGACCTTAAACTATGTAATTGAATTGTAACAAAGTTTACAAGTACAAAGAACACGAAAAGAATTTATAATCTTAGATTAGTATCTTTCAAATAATCCGCAGTCAAGAAATTAAAGATATGATAAGTAGAAGTAACAACTAAACTAACAAACTGATCTTCCAAAGTATCCACTAACAATGGAAGCTCTTCGTGGGGGGAATAAGTTTGTGGAAAAGAAAGTTTCTGAAGCCAACCATGGCAAATGAGGATTTTAGTTAGACTCAGATAAATGTCTCCATAACAACTATTGGAATTAATATCTCCATTAGTAAGTGACTTTAAATCATGAAATCAAGTGGGTTGATGATGGAGTTGTTCATGACTTCTTCTGTTACCTAAAGCGGGCTTTACACGCTGCGACATCGCTAATGCGAAGTTGTTGGGGTCACGGAATTTGTGACGCACATCCGGCCGCATTAGCGATGTTGCTGCGTGTGACACCGATGAGCGATTTTGCATCGTTGCAAAAACGTGCAAAATCGCTCATCGGTGACATGGGGGTCCATTCTCGATTATCGTTACTGCAGCAGTAATGATGTAGTTCGTCGCTCCTGCGGCAGCACACATCGCTACGTGTGACGCCGCAGGAATGAGGAAGCTCTCCTTACCTGCCTCCCGGCCGCTATGAGGAAGGAAGGAGGTGGGCGGGATGTTCCGGCCACTCATCTCCGCCCCTCCGCTTCTATTGAGCGGCCGCTCAGTGACGTCGCTGTGACGCCGCACGGACCGCCCCCTTAGAAAGGAGGCGGTTCGCCGGTCACAGCGACGTCGCCGGGCAGGTAAGTATGTGTGACGGGTCTGCGCGATGTTGTGCGGCACGGGCAGCGATTTGCCCGTGTCGCACAACAGATTGGGGCGGGTACCCACACTAGCAATATCGGGACCGATATCGCAGCGTGTAAAGTAGCCTTAAGGAAGAAAGAAACTTCGTGCCCTCTTCAGGAGTGAAAATCGGTATGGTTTTTCCATTTTGATAAATTAACAATTTTGTAGGGAAGCCCCATCTATAAGCAATACCCTTTTGTCTTAGTATGCTAGTAAAAGATGAAAATGACTTTCTAAGAGACATTGTGTTTTTGGAAAGATCACTGAATACTTTAATCAGATGATAGGGAGATGGAAGGGTTTTCTTTTCTCTCATGTATTTTAAAAGTCTTTCTTTGGTACCAAAAAAATGCAGACGGAAAATAGTGTCTCTTGGGGTTTCTTCAGCAATAAAAGATGGTCTTGGCAAACGATGGATACGGTCAATTGTCAACTCCAGATCCGATGCAGATGGAAAAATCTTTAGAAGATTCTTAACATAGTCTGAGAGTTTATTAGATGGAACACTTTCAGGTATACCTCTAAGTTTAACATTATTCCTCCTACTCCTGTCTTCGAGGTCTGAAAGTTTCAGTTGGAGGTAATAAACGTCTTTTTTTTAGATCAAGTTGATATTTTTCCAGGGAGTTTGTTTTTTCTTCCACCTGATTAATTTTTTACCTCGTTTGCATTTATTTTGCCATTTAATTCATAGTATCATAGTATCATAGTTTTTAAGGTTGAAGGGAGACTCTAAGTCCATCTAGTTCAACCCGTAGCCTAACATGTTGATCCAGAGGAAGGCAAAAAAACCCCAATGTGGCAAACAAGTTCCAATGGGGAAAAAATTTCCTTCCTGACTCCACATCCGGCAATCAGACTATTTCCCTGGATCAATACCCTGTCATAAAATCTAATATACATAACTGGCAATATTATATTTTTCAATAAAGGCATCCAGGCTCTGCTTAAATGTTAGTAGTGATCACTCATTACAACATCATGCGGCAGAGAGTTCCATAGTCTCACTGCTCGTACAGTAAAGAATCCTCGTCTGTGATTATGATTAAACCTTCTTTCCTCAAGACGTAGCGGATGCCCCCGTGTTCCAGTCGCAGGCCTAGGTGTAAAGAGATCTTTGGAAAGGTCTCTGTACTGTCCCCTCATATATTTATACATTGTGATTAGATCCCCCCTAAGCCTTCGTTTTTCCAAACTAAATAACCCCAAGTTTAATAACCTGTCTTGGTATTGCAGCCCACCCATTCCTCTAATAATCTTGGTGGCTCTTCTCTGCACCCTCTCCAGTTCTGCTATGTCCTTCTTATATATCGGTGACCAGAATTGTACACAGTATATAAGTGTGGTCGCACTAGTGACTTGTACAGAGGTAGAACTATATTTTTTTCATGAACACTTATACCTCTTTTAATACATCCCATTATTTTATTAGCCCTGGCAGCAGCTGCCTGACACTGTCCACTAAAGTGAAGTTTACCATCCACCCATACACCCAAGTCTTTTTCTGTGTCTGTTTTACCCAGTGTTCTACAATTAAGTACATAATCATAAATGTTATTTCCTCTACCCAAGTGCATGACCTTACATTTATCTACATTAAACTTCAATTGCCACTTCTCAGCCCAATCCTCCAATTTACATAAATCTCCCTGTAATATAAAATTATCCTCCTCTGTATTGATTACCCTGCAGAGTTTAGTATCATCTGCAAATATTGAAATTCTACTCCACATGCCCCCAACAAGGTCATTTATAAATATGTTGAAAATATGTTGAAAATATGTTGTCATTTATTAATTGTTGTACCGTGTCCTGTAAAATCTTAGTTTGTTTGTCCATTGCTAGCATTAAATTGTGGTTGAATGCATTAATAAGCTCATTGAAGTAAGGGTCTGAGCAATTGATCCTTGTTATTTCTGTATTTGGTGAATTAGAATGTTTTATTTCATCCATGTTTATAAAGATACCCGTGTTTTTCCAAAAATAAGACACTGTCTTATATTTTTTTTTGCCCCCCAAAAAAGCACTAGGGCTTATTTTTGGAGGAGGTCTTATTCTTGGAGAAACACGGTTGGGGGTAAGTTTACCCCCCAAAAAAGCAGACCCCCCCACACTTCCCAGGAGACTGATACTCACCAGACCAGGACGTTTGCGTGGTTCCCAGGTCCTCCTGTGATCTCCGGTTGGTGCTGCACGCCGTCCTACCTTGCTGCTAGCTGACACGCTGACACACACAGAAGATCCCAGACGCACACAGCAGATCACAGATATACACAGCAGATCACACACAGCAGATCACACACAGCAGATCGCAGGCACACACAGCCGATCACAGATACACACAGCCGATCACAGATACACACAGCCGATCACAGATACACACAGCCGATCACAGATACACACAGCCGATCACAGATACACACAGCCGATCACAGATACACACAGCGAATCACAGATACACACAGCCGATCACAGATACACACAGCCGATCGCAGGCACACACACACAGCAGATCGCAGATATACACAGCAGATCACAGGCACACACAGCAGATCGCAGACACACACAGCCGATCACAGATACACACATCCGATCGCAGGCACACACACAGAAGATCGCAGATATACACAGCAGATCACACACAGCAGATCACAGGCACACTCAGCCGATCACAGGCACACTCAGCCGATCACAGGCACACTCAGCCGATCACAGATACACACATTTGATCACAGATATACACATCCGATCACAGATATACACATCCGATCACAGATATACACATCCGATCACAGGCACACACATCCGATCACAGATATACACATCCGATCACAGGCACACACATCCGATCACAGATACACACATCCGATCACAGGCACACACAGCCGATCGCAGACACACATACAGCCGATTGCAGACACACACAGCAGATCACACACACACACACACACACACATTACATCACATCACATCCAGCACTTACGGCAGCAAGGAATGAGAGCAAGTCACGTGTCCGGCCACAGGTCCTGTTTGTCGCGCTGCACCGCACTGCCTCTCAGGATTCTCCCGGCAAGAAGAGATCGGTGTCACTGGATAAGGTGAGTGTGTGTGCGATCCGATGTTTTTGTGTGTGATTTGATGTTTGTGTGTGCGATCTGACTGTGTGTGATCCGATGTTTGTGTGTGAGATCTGGTGTGTGTGTGAGATCTGTGTGTGTGTGTGAGATCTGTGTGTGTGTGTGAGATCTGTGTGTGTGTGTGAGATCTGTGTGTGTGTGTGAGATCTGTGTGTGTGTGTGAGATCTGTGTGTGTGTGTGAGATCTGTGTGTGTGTGTGAGATCTGTGTGTGTGTGTGAGATCTGTGTGTGTGTGTGAGATCTGTGTGTGTGTGTGAGATCTGTGTGTGTGTGTGAGATCTGTGTGTGTGTGTGAGATCTGTGTGTGTGTGTGAGATCTGTGTGTGTGTGTGTGTGATCTGATGTGTGCGGGTGTGTGTTCACTGCAGGTCCTGCCGCTCAGTGTCGGGTGAGTGATTGCCGGGTGCCGCTGTGTATAATGAAGTGTCCTGCAGTATCTGTAACTTTTTTAGCTGCACGGACACTTCATTATTGATCCGCGACTAGGGCTTATTTTCGGGGGAAGGGCTTATATTTAAGCCTTTCTCCGAAAATGCTGAAAATCCCTGCTAGGGCTTATTTTTTGGGGAGGTCTTATTTTTGGAAAAACACGGTATCAATTCTAGGTCGAGTCTTATCTGGACTATGAATTGGAGAGTCTTGTGAGTCAGAATCGCTAACTGGCCCTTTCCTTTTTGCATTAGTACCAGCTGGAGTAGTATCCATAGTGGAGACTTTACAATTCTGTGAATTTTTGGATATCAGAAGAGTATGTTCAATAGGTTTTGTATAACTTGTTTTTCCAAAATTATTGGAAGAATTAGTTGTTCCATCCTTTTTAACATGTGTTCCTTGAAGATGAGGAACCTAAACACTTACGGCCCCATCACACACAACGAGATCGCTAACAAGATTGTTGCTGAGTAACAGTTTCTGTGACGCAGTAGCGATCCCGTTAGCGATCTCGTTATGTGTGACACCTACCAATGATCAGGCCCCTGCTGTGAGATCGTTAGTCGTTGCCAAATGGTCCAGACCATATTCTTCAAAGGCGATGTCCTGCTGGGCAGGACGCATCGCTGTGTTTGACACTGTGTGACAGGGTCCCAATGACTGCCGAGATCGTTATACAGGTCGCTACTGTGACCTCTATCGTTACTGAGTCGTTGGTAAGATCTGACTGTGTGACATCTCACCTGCGACCTCCCAGTGACTTACCAGCGATCCCTATCAGGTAAAATCATTGTTGGGATCGCTGGTAAGTCATTGTGTGTGACTGGGCCTTTAGTATGAATTTTTTGAGGTTTCCCTGCATTACCTTGTTTTAAGGATTTGTCGCTCATTTTGTTTTGTGATTTGACTCGGCTACTGTCTATCTCCTACGTATATCTTTATATCTATTCCAGCAAATGTGGACAGATTAGATTTACTATTGAAACACTTGCAACTGGGTCCAATGAAACTTTGACAGCTTTTAATTCTTGCTCCCGATTTACTCAAAAACCACCAATACACACCAGATCTATTTCACTTTTGTCACTGGCCACGTATTAAGCTGTCAATACTTGCTTAACAAAAAAAGTTTCAGCACAGTCTGCACGACTCCCCTGAACTCGGAACTAGACGCTCAGTATTAGGTTATATTTTATAGAATAAAGGCCGCTTTACACGCTGCGATATCGGTCCCGATATCGCTAGTGTGGGTACCCGCCCCCATCTGTTGTGCGACATGGGCAAATCGCTGCCCGTGCCGCACAACATCGCGCAGACGCGTCACACATACTTACCTGCCCTGCGACGTCGCTGTGACTGGCGAACCGCCTCCTTTCTAAGGGGGCGGTCTGTGCGGCGTCACAGTGACGTCACTGAGCAGCCGACCAATAGCAGCGAAGGGGCGGAGATGAGTGGCCGGAACATCCCGCCCACCTCCTTCCTTCCTCATAGAGGCCGGGAGGCAGGTAAGGAGAGCTTCCTCGTTCCTGCGGTGTCACACGGAGCGATGTGTGCTGCCGCAGGAGCGACAAACTACATCGTTACTGCTGCAGTAACGATAATCGAGAATGGACCCCCATGTCACCGATGAGCGATTTTGCACGTTTTTGCAACGATGCAAAATCGCTCATCGGTGTCACACGCAGCAACATCGCTAATGCGGCCGGATGTGCGTCACAAATTCCGTGACCCCAACGACTCCGCATTAGCGATGTCGCAGCGTGTAAAGCCCCCTTTAGTCAATAAATGTGGCTTTTGTGAGATCTTAAGTCTGCTACTCTTGTCTTCAGGAGGCTTTACATGCTACGATATCGTTAATGTTTTGTCGTCGGGGTCACGTTGTTAGTGACGCACATCCGGCGTCATTAACGATATCGCAGCGTGTCACACTGACCCAGCAACCTTAAGCGACCTCAAAAATGGTGAAAATCGTTCACCATGGAGAGGTCGTCCCAAACTCAAAAATCGGTAAGGGTTGTTTATCCAGGTGGTTCATCACTCATGCGGCAGCAGACATCGCTATGTGTGACACCACAGGAGCGAGGACCGCCTCCTTACCTGCCGCCGGCCACAATGCGGAAGGAAGGAAGGAGGTGGGCGGGATGTTACGTCCTGCTCATCTCCGCCCCTCCGCTTTGATTGGCCGGCCGCTTAGTGACGTTGCGGTGACATCGCTGTGATGCCGAACGTCCCTCCCCCTTGAAGGAGGGATTGTTCGGCAGTCACAGCGACGACGCCGACCAGGTAAGTATGTGTGACGCTGCCGTAGCGATAATGTTCGCAACGGCAGCGATCACAAACAATCGCATGCGCGACGGGGGCGGGTACTTACACGCTCGCTATTGCTACAAATTGCTAGCGATATCGCTACCGTGTAAAGCCCCCTTTAGTCTTTATTAACTTCAACTCCTGTTTTAGTAAAGAAATACTTCAATGAGCTTTATGCTGAGCTTACAGAAATTCACTGAGGAGAATAGATGTCATGGAAACAGCACATAGGCCTCTTCACTCTGCTGTCAAATATCACTGAGAGATCTTTGACTAAAATGTTTTTTTTTTTTTAGAGAATGACCAATGTTTAGGTGATTTTCTATGTTTAGTACTTACATTTGTCCCACAACATCACCTTATCTCCTCAAACAACCGTTTTTAATTAGTTACCGTATTTTTCGCTTTATAAGACGCACTTTTGTTCCCCCAAATTTTGGGGGAAAGTAGGGGGTGCGTATTATAAATCGAATATACGGGGGGAGGGGGGTTATATATATACACACTGAAGGGTCCAGGGGAGGTGGGGGCAGCTCTGGAGCACT
Organism: Anomaloglossus baeobatrachus; assembly: GCF_048569485.1. Taxonomy (NCBI): domain Eukaryota; kingdom Metazoa; phylum Chordata; class Amphibia; order Anura; family Aromobatidae; genus Anomaloglossus; species Anomaloglossus baeobatrachus. Next base: position 30,957,021 of record NC_134363.1, on the reverse strand, counting down.
GCTGGGGGCAGGTGAACGTTGCGGGCGGCAGCGTTAGATCTCCTGCTCCCGCTCATATAATATGCACAGCCGCTGTCCATCACCGTGGTGCTAAAACCGCACCGCAGTGACGGGTTGGGGGAGCGGTGCATATTATATGAGCCTGCGCCCCCCTGTGATCGCACATGCCCCCCCTGTGTTAGATATGGCTCCCATACTGCTGCTCATCCTAAAATAAAAAAGCTTTACTTACCCCCTCCAGCGTTTCTCCCCAGTGTCCCTGCTTCCACTGTGATCAGGCACGCAGCGATGATCTCACTTTGCTGTGCCGATCACATGACCGCACCGAGAACCAGGAAGTGGAGGAACAGAAGCACGGAGGGAGACAGGAGGGACATCAGCGCTGCAGGAGGTAAGGAAAGAGTGTTTTATTTTACTATGGGCAGCAGCATGGGGGCGATATCTAACACAGGGGAATGTGTGCAATCCATAGGGGGCCATTGGCAGCAAAGGGGAACGTGTGCAATCCATAGGGGGCCATAGGCAGCACAGGGGAGCATGTGCAATCCATAGGGGGCCATAGGCAGCACAGGGGAATGTGTGCCATCCATAGGGAGCCATAGGCAGTACAGGGGAATGTGTGCAATCCATAGGGGGCCATAGGCAGCACAGGGGAGCATGTGCAATCCATAGGGGGCCATAGGTAGCACAGGGGAGCATGTGCAATCCATAGGGGGCCATAGGTAGCACAGGGGAATGTGTGCTATCTATAGGGAGCCATAGGCAGTACAGGGGAATGTGTTCAATCCATAGGGGGCAATAGGCAGCACAGGGGAACATGTGCAATCCATAGGGGGCCATAGGCAACACAGAGGGATGTGTGCAATCCATAGGGGGCCATAGGCAACACAGAGGGATGTGTGCAATCCATAGGGGGCCATAGGCACCACAGGGAATGTGTGCAATCCATAGGGGGCCATAGGCAGCACAGGGGAACGTGTGCAATCCATAGGGGGCCATAGGCAGCACAGGGGAACGTGTGCCAGCACAAGGGGGCTATATTCAATATAAAGGGGTCATATCCAGATTAAGGGGCTAATTTTAGGATGGGGGTTATGAGGGACATATACCCTATATGATTTGTTAGACGGACACTGGCATTATAAGATGGACCCCATTTAACATTTAAAAAAAATAATTCTCTTTTCCTTCACCAAATTTGGGGGTGCATCTTATAATCAGGTGCGTCTTATAAAGCGAAAAATACGGTATATCTCTCCTTCTGAATCTCCTCAGACAAAGTCTCTCAGAAGTGCTGCTCCTCAGAGCTGACAATATTCCTCTTCTGTAATTATCTTTTTTCAGCACCAAAAAAGTAAAAAAAGGTCTCAAAATGTTCCAACAAATTTACTGAATAAAATTATATATATTGTCTTGAAAATGTTTTCCTCAGTATAGCTTTATAAGTTGATATATATGAATGGCTCTCAGAGCACTCTCTCCCTGTGTCCTACATCGTCCTCAGCAGGCCTCGTCCCCCCTTTGGCCCAGTCTTGATGTTTGCATTTAAGTGAAGGTTTTGTGATCACGTCCCAATATCTTAGCAATTTCAGGAGTGCTTCAAATCAGAGGGGACCATTGCAGAAAACTTGACCACTACGTGTCACGGGTGACAGACAGTCATGTGGTTTGTGGCAATAGAAGGTCACAGTGTTTGGCTGCACAAAATGCTCCCTGACTTCTGTCAGTATTCATTGTAGTAGGTAGCTTTCCTGCTGGGTTTTCATCTATTCCTCTTTAGGACCCAGGGGAGCTAAACTTCCATCCAGCTGCTGATCATCAGTATTCCCTTTGTGCTTTAATACTCCCATCTTCCCTAGACTGGTGATGATGATATTATTCAGTTTATTCTAGCTTTGGTTGCAAGCAGGTGGCTTGCTCTTATTGCTGATCTTGTGCCGATGTTGTCTGTGGATAAGTAGTTCATGCATTTCCCCCCTGTGTGTCCTCCTTGTGTCTTATTTTAGCATTTAGTGGGGTTGACGAAGAGCTCATGCCAGCCATTTCCTATTTAGGGTCAAGCACTAGGAATATCTAGGGTTAGGTATCCTGCTCGGCGAATAGGTGAGGAACCTATTTAGGGCAGTAAGGGAATAACAGTAGGTTTGGTCAGGGGTCACCATCTCCGACTCATGCCAGCTGTTCCCTATTTAGGGTCCAGCACTAGGGATATCTAGGGTCAGGTATCCTGCTCGGCGCATAGGTGAGGAACCTATTTAGGGTGGTGAGGGAATAACAGTAGGTTTGGTCAGGGGTCACCATCTCCCCTTCCCTTTCAACGCTCGCTTGGTATTTCCCGCTACCCAGCGTGAAACTACGGTGCGGTAGTTGTCTCTCTGTGCTCCAGACCTTTTCTAACTTTAGTTTGTGGGGCAGGAAGTAACTATCATTCTCAGCCAGAATGATGCCAAAGGAGCTGCTTTTTCAGTCACTTGGTCCCCATCAATCTTCTAGGTCTTCCCGGCATCTAATCATGATGAAAAATCTTGCTCTTTGCTCAGTCACCATAAGTTCTAGAACCAACACACATTATATATATATATATATATATATATCGATTCTGAGGCCGTGATAACTTATGTTCTAAAGCGGGCTTTACACGCTACAATATATCTAACGATGTGTCGGCGGGGTCACGTCGTAAGTGACGCACATCCGGCATCGTTAGTGTTGTTGTAGCGTGTGAAACCTACGTGGGACCCAGATTTTACAATAAAACGTTCATCGCATACACGTCGTTCAATTTCTAACAATTGAACGTCCGGTTGTTCAATATTCCCGAGGTAGCACACATTGCTGTGTGTGACACCCCGGGAAAGATGAACTCGGCTTACCTGCATCCCGCGTCTCTCGCCGGCAATGCGTAAGGAAAGAGGTGGGCGGAATGTTTACATCTCCGCCCCTCCGCTTCTATTGGCCGGCTGCCGTGTGACGTCACTGTGACGCTAAACGTCTTTCCCACTCCAGGAAGTGAATGTTTGGCGCCCACATCGAGGTCGTAAGGAAGGTAAGTACGTGTGACGGGATTTAATCGTTTGTGTGACACGGGCAACAAGTTGAACGTGCCGCACATACAATGGGGGCGTGTAACATCGCATACGAGATCGCATCCCTAATTGTAAGGTGTAAAGCTGGCTTTAGTCAAAGGAATTGTCCATTTCAGAAGAACTATCTTCATGCACCATATATTAAGCAATTCTGAGATAACCGAGGGATCTTATTTTCAGGATCTTTATGTCTTGGTCACAAAGGGGAGCGGTTATAAAGAGCTTCCTTTACTTTAAAGGACTTATCCTGTCCTACATTACATAGACAACCCATTTTTGGTAAAGTCAGTGATTCCTCCAAAAATCAAGTCATTCTCTTTCCACAGAATTTACTAATCACTAGATTCTGGCAACAGGAACTCACACCAATCCCGAGATTGGTGCATTGGAACCCTGAGAACGAAACTCTTGCCACCTTGTCTTGAATGACACAGAGGTTTAGATGCTTAAACCTTGCTCCATTAATTGTTTTTGGGATTGCAGGAAAAGCCGAGCATGGGGTGACCTGGCAGGGCCTGGGGAGGAGTTTTCTGTCGCATGTGTCATGGCACATGCGACAGAAATCAGAGGAGTAGGGTGAATGCGGCCGGCGCGCTGCTGTGCGCGCGGCCATCTTGGATTTCCAGGAGGGGGTCAGGGGGGGGCACTTGGCGACACCAGGGGACCGGGGAGCAGATTTATCTCCCATCTGACATGTTTGTTCATGCCAGATGGGAGATAAATAATTTTTTACCGGCGCTGTCATTTACTGTAACGTGATCATCAGTGTACGGTATATACCGGTGATCACATGAGCGGGGACCGGAAAAAGCGTCCTGAATCATGATCTCCAGGGTCTCAGCTACCCCCTGAAACCCCGGAGATTTTCTGACGCTGGGGGGCGCTATTCACTTATTTCTGCCTGCTGTTTATAAACGGCAGATCAGAATAAGGCTACATTAACACGACCGATCCATTTTTGCGGTCCACAAAACACGATCCGTTTTTTTCACAGGTGCATCTGTGTGGCATCCATTTTCCGTTCCGTAGACGGTCCGTATGTCATCCGTTTGTCATCCATGTGCCTTCCGTTTTTTTGCGTACTGCAAAAAAAACTAAAGGAGGGAAAATACATAAATTTACCCAGGATCCATAGCTTCATCCTACATGAGGCGGTCACATGTTCACTCCAGTGCCATTTTCTACTGCTTTTCACAGCGTAGAGCGCTCTGGTGATTTTCTTGTGCTTGTACACTTCACATCAGTCTTTTCTGTTATAATGGCAGAAAGACACATAATGTCCCACTCTCCAGTGCTCGGCTGGAACTTCCACCCCCTCCCCAGGGGGTAGGTGGAGGCCGGCATGACGTGGCTAGGGGGGATAGGGGGAAGAGGAAGAGGGGTGGGGGTTCAGGGACCGTTAGGTTAGACAGTGGGAGAAGGAGTCATTGCTGCGGCTGCAGCTGAAGTAGTTGTACACAAACGGACTCTGTTGTAAAAAAAAACAAAAAAAACAAAACCCCTTCATCACCTACTATGGACGGTCTCTTGGAGGAGCTGCGGTGGGCGGCCCGGCGCCATCCCTCCGGCTAGTTGGAGGAGCAGCTGCGGGCGGTGCTGGCCGGTGGCGTGGTGTCGGGTGCGTCTGCCCCGGCTAGGCCGCAGGCGCGGCCCGCTCGTTGCGGTCGGCGGTCGGGGGGGGCTCCGGGGCCGGCCGCGGAGGTCTCTCCTGTGACTAGGGGGCGGCCATGCCGCAGGTCCAGGCCTCCGCAGCGTCTCTCTCCCGGCGGCTCCGGGCAGGCCACAGGGCAGGCGCAGCCTGCTCGCAGGCCACGGTTGGAGCCGGGGCGGTCCAGTGCAGCGCCTGCGGGGCCTCAGCGGCAGCGGGGAAGCCCCATTAGGGACCCTCCGGCAGTGGGGGAGGTGTCCAGCCTTGGGAGCCCCCTCCGCGCCGGGAGGAATTCAAGGCCGCGGCTGAGGTCAGCGGTAGTTAGTAGGCCTCGGTCCGATAGTGGGGAGGGGCCTGCTGCTACCTGGCGTCAGGAGGACCTGGAGGATGCGGCGGGCCGCACTGGCGATGTTCCTGTCGAGCGGCCTGGCTGGACGGAACGGGAAGCACAGGACGGACGGCGGGATCCCTGGCAGGAGGTCGGCAGGCCAGGGCAGGACTGCTCTGGGTCTCAGCGGCAGCCTGGTGGTCGGGATCCAGGAGCGGCGGTGCGTGGACCACCTGGATTGGGCTCAGGACCGACCGATCCGAGGTTACCTTCGCCGATCGGACCAGTGGAGGACTTCAGGCAGGAGAGGCACGCGGCGCCAGTGACGGCTGGACGGCAGGATTCTGGATTGACGGCTGGCGGGATCACAGCTCCTGCACAGCTTGGTGAGTACAGCTCTGTGTTTTGTTTGTCTTCTTTGGCTAATGATGTTTCAGGTAGCGTAGTGGGTCCGGCTGGGGCTAGGATGGCTCAGGGGCAGGCGGCTCCGCCGGGGTCACTAGGGGTTGGGGAGGATTTGTCGGAAGTCAGGCAGTTGTTGGCGCGACTGGAGGGGAGCGGGAGTGTCGGAAGTTGTGCTTCGGTGTGGGTGGGATCGGGGGTCCCGAGTGTGGGGGTGGCGGCGGCGAGTACGGCGGAGGTACGACGGGGGTCCGAGCTGGTGTCGGTTTCTGTGCAGACGGAAAAAGACAAGGATCGGATTCATTTGGATGATAAGGCGCGGGGGGGAGGTTTCCGTGTGTTTTGAGGGGCCGCTGGGCTCGCATTTAAAGAAGGAAGTTAGGGAGAAAATTTGGAGGGATGATTATGTTGAAATCTTCTCTTTGTTGCCGTTAGAGAAATTTAATTTGGACAAGCCCAAGAAAGACGACAACAAAAAAGAGGATGATGAGAAGCGGCGGTGGCGGTTGATCCCTCAGACGTTTACAAACTGGCTGCAAGCGTTTGCAATTTTAGCCGTTTTGTGTAATAGGGTAAAAGGCGCCGGACAACTGTTCACACCTTTTCTGCTATTTGGATTCTATAGGGGAAGCTTATAGGGTGTATGGGGGGCAGGCCTGGTTGCGGTACGACGAACAGTTTCGTCAGCGGAAAGCCATTCGGCCATCCATAAGATGGGACCAGAAGGATATTGGGCTCTGGTTGCGGGTCATGGCACCGACTCGGTATGGGCAATCCTTTCCAGGGGCGGCCGGGGCTTCCAGCCAGGCTGGGGGGCGGTATGGCCAGCAGGCCGGCGGGGGAGCTGGAGGTCAGTCGGGATCACAAAAATCAGGGCTTTGCTGGCTCTTCAATGAGGGCCAGTGCAAGTTTGGGGAGCAGTGTAAGTTTAAACACCACTGCTCACATTGTAGTGGCACCAATCACGGGGCGTCGAGATGTTTCCGACGTAGCAAGGTCAGAGGGGGGCCTGGTAATGCAAAAGGGGGAGACTCCAGTGAAGCTTCGAGAGATGCTCCCTTATCTAAATAGGTTTCCTAGGAGGGAGGAGGCAGAGTTGCTAGCGAGAGGTTTTCAATTCGGTTTTTGCATTCCTTCGGGAGCGGGTCCGGGGCAGGGGCATTTTAAGAATTTACAGTCGGCAAGCCAGCATCCGGAGGTGGTACGGGAGAAGTTGGAAAAGGAGGTGTTGTTGGGGCATATGGCGGGGCCGTTTCGGTCCCCGCCTTTTCCGGATCTGGTGGTTTCACCGTTGGGGGTGGTGCCGAAGAAGGAGGCGAATAAGTTTCGGCTTATTCACCACTTATCTTACCCGCGGGGGGGGATCGGTGAATGATGGTATAGATCCTGAGTTATGCTCGGTGGTGTATACGTCGTTTGACGAAGCGGCGGCCTGGGTGCGGCGGGGTGGACGGGGGGCTTTGATGGCTAAGAGGGATATTGAATCCGCATATCGGTTGTTGCCGGTTCATCCGGACAGTGTACGCTTGCTCGGCTGTTTTTGGGAAGGGAATTATTTTGTTTACAGATGCCTGCCCATGGGATGCTCGTTGTCCTGTTCATTGTTTGAGGCTTTTAGTTCCTTTTTGGAGTGGGTGGTTAGGGATGTTTCGGGTTTGCAGTCTGTTATTCATTATTTAGACGATTTTTTCTGTGTTGGTCCAGGGAATACGGGGGTTTGCCGGAGTTTGCTTGCAACGATCGAGTGGGTAGCTTAGCGTTTTGGAGTCCCGTTGGCGCCGGGGAAGACAGAGGGTCCGGGGACATGTATTTCTTTTCTTGGGATTGTTATTGACTCAGACAAGTGGGAGTTTCGGTTACCGACGGAGAAGGTGGTCGCTCTCAGGGAGCAGGTAGCGAGGGCGCTGAGGGTCAAAAAGCTTTCTATGAGGGAGGTGCAATCGTTGCTGGGCAGACTCAATTTTGCGTGTCGGGTGATGCCGATGGGGCGGATTTTTTCACGGCGGCTTGCGATGGCCACTGCGGGGGTGCTAGCGCCGCACCATTTTGTGCGTCTGTCAGCCGACGTTAAGGCGGATTTGGAGGTGTGGGGACGATTTTTGGCGGACTACAACGGGCGGTCCCTATTTATGGAGCCTCTAGTGGGTAATTTGGAGTTGGACCTATTTACCGATGCATCTGGGGGTCAGGGTTTTGGGGCTTATTTTGGAGGAGAGTGGTGTGCGGAGCGATGGCCTCAGGTTTGGCGGTCGGCGGGGCTGGTGAAGAATTTGGTGCTGTTGGAAATCTTTCCGATTTTGGTGGCAGTGACTCTGTGGCAGGAGCATTTTGGGAACAGGCGGGTGCGGTTTTACTATGATAACATGGGGGTTGTGTTAGCGATTAACAATATCTCGGCCAATTCTCCTCCGGTGATTAAAGTTTTGCGGAGATTAGTGCTGGCCTGTTTGTCCATCAATGCTTGTGTGTCTGCGTCGCATGTGCCGGGGGTGTTGAATTCTATTGCTGATGCTCTCTCTTGTTTACAGTGGGATCGCTTCAGGGAATTGGCGCCGGGGGCGATGGCTGTGGGATTGCAGTGCCCTCCCGAACTATGGAGAGTGTGGTATGAGGGCAGTTGGACATTTGATCAAAGGATCATTGGCAGAGGCGACTTGGACGGTTTATCAGCAGGTGTGGCATCAATGGGAGGCTTGGGTGCAGTCTTTTGGTTTGATTCGGTCGGTGGAGGATCAGGTAGGCGTGTTACTCTTGTGGATCGGGCGGTGGTCGGCATGGGGTTGGTCCCAGGCGAAGGTGGGTCGGGTGGTGGCGGGCCTGGCCTTTGGGTTTAAGTTGCGGAATAGGCCGGATTTGACGAAAACCTTTTTGGTGCGGCAGGCGTTGAGGGGGTTTCGCCGGGGGCAGAGTGGTGTGGATAGAAGGAGGCCAGTGTCTTTTGCTCTCTTGGAGCGAATGGGGGCCCACCTGAGTGCGGTGTGTTCATCTGTTTTTGAGGTTATTTTATTTCGTCTGGCATTTTCGTTTGCGTTTTTCGGAGCGCTCCGGATTGGGGAACTGGTGGCGGTTAGTCGGCAAGGTTCCGGGGGGATTCAGGCGCGAGATGTTCTTTTATTCAACACCAGCGTGGAATTTTGGACCGGAGGTCCAAGAAGGATCAAGCCGGCAGAGGACGGCGTGTGGTACTGGGGATGGTGGCTGAATCGGCAACGTGTCCGGTGCGGTGTTTGCGGGAGTTTAGGGGGTTGGGACCGCGGGTAGATGGACGTTGCTTTGCCACGAGGATGGTTCGTTCTTGTCGAATTATCAGTTTCGGGCAATTTTCCGAAGGTGTGTGGAAGGTCTTGGCCTGGATCCTGGTTGTTATGCGCCTCATTCTTTTAGGATTGGAGCGGCGACAGAGGCGGCTGTGTGCGGGTTGAGCCCATAGGTAGTACGGAGGATAGGTCGGTGGGAATCCAGGAGATATTTGAGTTATGTGCACCCTTAGCATGGTTCATGATGTGGGGAGTTTGGATTTGTTGGGTTATGGTATGGTACTGTAATGTTTTTGTTGTCTTCCTTTGCAGGGGACTTTTCCCGTTTGGTCTGGATATTGGGCCACTCCTTTGTGCACTGGGCAGCGATCCGGGCAGACATTCGATCGGAGGGTCGTCAGCTGGGCTTTGCACGAAGTGTGGCGGTAATCCGGTGGTTGGGTATCCGGGGCATGCGGTGGATGCGGGTGTTGCCAGAGATGCACAGGGCAATGCGATTGGACCGGGCGCCGGATATTCTGGTCTTGCACGTCGGGGGGAATGATGTAGGGATGGTGGCGGGCCAGGAGTTGATCAGAGATATTTAACATGATTTACTTCGGCTGTGGGTGTCTGTACCAGGACTTTGGACGGTCTGGTCAGAGATTGTCCCGAGACAAACGTGGCGTAGGGCTCGGTCAGTTGAAAGGCTGAATAAGACCCGTATAAAAATCAATCGGGCCATTTCGGGTTTTGTAGTGAGGAATGGGGGTGTGGCGGTCCGTCATTTTGATTTGGAGGCGGTGGATCAGGATTACTGGTTGGCAGATGGGGTTCACCTGAATGCAGTGGGAACAGATTTGTGGTCTTTGGGGATTCAGGAGGGTATTGAGCGGGCCATGGCACTGTCCGGTGGAGGGGGGTCTCGAGCGTTTGAGGGGGTCAAAGCGCTCTCGTTATGGTGGTGGGGGTGGGGTCCTTGAAGTTGGTGAAAATTGGATTGGGGGATCCCAATGGAGGTGGAACCCCCCCCCGTTAATTACTGGTTTGGGGAGTGGTCTGGTGATCATGGGGGAACATCGGCTTGGTGGGGTCGGTTCCCGTGCTTGGTGGCTTAACCCTTCCCCCTCATATTTGTTTGGTGCTCCCGAGTTGGTGGTTGCGGCTGGGAGTAATGGGGTTGAGGGGGAAGGTAGGATCGGAGTATTGGGTGATCACCAGATTGTTTTGAGCTTCGAGGACCACAACCCCCTGTTTTATAAATGTTATTATAAGTTATGTTTAAATAAAAGGCTGCTGTGGCCATTTCATCCAACTATGTGTCTGTGGTCATTTCAATAAGGGGTTAAGCAATTGGGGGTGGGGGTATGGTAGCAGTATAAGGGGTCACCAGAACTCCACTATGCCAACGTCAAGTGCCCGGCTGGAACCTCCACCCCCTCACCAGGGGGTAGGTGGAGGCCGGCATGACGTGGCTAGGGGGGATAGGGTGAAGAGGAAGAGGGGTGGGGGTTCAGGGACCGTTAGGTTAGACAGTGGGAGAAGGAGTCATTGCTGCGGCTGAAGATGAAGTAGTTGTCCCGCCCACCCTCCCCTGTTTTGTTTTGTTTGTTTTATTTTGTTTTGTTTGTCTGGGTCATAGTGGCAGAGGTGGTGGGGGTGGGGTCCTCGAAGTTGGTGAAAATTGGATTTGGGGGTCCCAATGGAGGTGGAACCCCCCCCGTTAATTACTGGTTTGGGGAGTGGTCTGGTGATCATGGGGGAACATCGGCTTGGTGGGGTCGGTTCCCGTGCTTGGTGGCTTAACCCTCCCCCCTCATATTTGTTTGGTGCTCCCGAGTTGGTGGTTGCGGCTGGGAGTAATGGGGTTGAGTGGGAAGGTAGGATCGGAGTATTGGGTGATCACCAGATTGTTTTGAGCTTCGAGGACCACAACCCCCTGTTTTATAAATGTTATTATAAGTTATCTATATATATAATTGCCTTATTCTGTCTGTCTGTCTGTCTGTCTGTCATGCTCCAAAATTGTGTCCTTACGGTGACACAAAGCTGATTGGCCGCTGGGCTCGCCATGGCCCCACCCCCCACACGGATTGGCCTCTCGCCCCGGCTCTCTGCAGGCCCCGCCCCCCTCACGCAATGCACGCTCGCTCTGGCCCAACTGACACGGAGCTCCGACTCCCAGGTGAGTACACACACACACACATCAGATCACACTCACTCTCACACACACCTCACACATCACATCCACACACTCACAACATCCTGGGATATCGCTTGCTTCTACACCGGCTCCGTCACGATCCCAGCAGCGCCAGAAATAACCTTGCGATGCTGGGATCTTGACGGAGCCCGTGAACGCTGGTAACCATTATACACATCGGGTAACTAAGGTCCCTTGGTTACCCGATGTGTATCATAGTTACCAGTGTACACCGGCTCCGTCACGATCCCAGCAGCGCCAGACATAACCTTGCGATGCTGGGATCGTGACGGAGCCCGTGAACGCTGGTAACCATTATACACATCGGGTAACTAAGGTCCCTTGGTTACCCGATGTGTTTCATACCGTAGTTACCAGTGTACACCGGCTCCGTCACGATCCCAGCAGCGCCAGACATAACCTTGCGATGCTGGGATCTTGACGGAGCCCGTGAACGCTGGTAACCATTATACACATCGGGTAACTAAGGTCCCTTAGTTACCCGATGTGTATCATAGTTACCAGTGTACACCGGCTCCCGGTACACATGTGCAGGGAGCCGGCATTATACTCCTCTCCCCCCAGGACTACTCCTCCTGTTACAGTCCTCCTATTATACTCCTCTCTGAGTATTATAGGAGAACTATTATAGCATGGGGGATGTAGCATGATGGGGGGTGCGCAGCATGGGGGATGTAGCACGATGGGGTGCGCAGCATGGGGGATGTAGCACGATGGGGAGTGCGCAGCATGGGGGATGTAGCACGATGGGGAGTGCGCAGCATGGGGGATGTAGCACGATGGGGAGTGCGCAGCATGGGGGATGTAGCACGATGGGGGGTGCGCAGCATGGGGGATGGAGCACGATGGGGGGTGCGCAGCATGGGGGATGTAGCACGATGGGGAGTGCGCAGCATGGGGGATGTAGCACGATGGGGAGTGCGCAGCATGGGGGATGTAGCACGATGGGGAGTGCGCAGCATGGGGGATGTAGCACGATGGGGAGTGCGCAGCATGGGGGATGTAGCACGATGGGGAGTGCGCAGCATGGGGGATGTAGCACGATGGGGAGGTGCGCAGCATGGGGGATGTAGCACGATGGGGAGTGCGCAGCATGGGGGATGTAGCACGATGGGGAGTGCGCAGCATGGCGGATGGAGCACGATGGCGGGTGCGCAGCATGGGGAATGTAGCACGATGGGGAGTGCGCAGCATGGGGGATGTAGCACGATGGGGAGTGCGCAGCATGGGGGATGTAGCACGATGGGGGATGTAGCACGATGGGGGGTGCGCAGCATGGGGGATGTAGCACAATGGGGAGTGCGCAGCATGGGGGATGTAGCACGATGGGGAGTGCGCAGCATGGGGGATGTAGCACGATGGGGAGTACGCAGCATGGGGGATGTAGCACGATGGGTAGTGCGCAGCATGGCGGATGTAGCACGATGGGGAGTGCGCAGCATGGCGGATGGAGCACGATGGCGGGTGCGCAGCATGGGGGATGTAGCACGATGGGGAGTGCGCAGCATGGGGGATGTAGCATGATGGGTAGTGCGCAGCATGGGGGATGTAGCACGATGGGGAGTGCGCAGCATGGGGGATGTAGCATGATGGGGGGTGCGCAGCATGGGGGATGAAGCACGATGGGGGGTGCGCAGCATGGGGGATGGAGCATGATGGGGAGTGCGCAGCATGGAGGATGGAGCACGATGGGGAGTGCGCAGCATGGAGGATGGAGCACGATGGGGAGTGCGCAGCATGGGGGATGGCGCACGATGGGGGGTGCGCAGCATGGGGGATGGAGCACGATGGGGAATGCGCAGCATAGGGGATGGGGCATGATGGGGTGTGCGCAGCATGGGGGATGGAGCACGATGGGAGGTGCACACCTCCCCCCAACACACACACACACACACACACACACAGGGAACCACAAACACCGCCATACACAGACACCCACACACACAGACAACGCTGCACACACACAACACCCAACACACAAACACCGCGGCATACATAAATATACGCACATACCGCACAACACACACATTGCACAAAACATACCTCCCCCCAAAACACACCACACACATACAAACCGCGCAACACACACACACACAACGCTACAGACACACAGCGCTCCACAAACAACGCAACACACATACAACACTGCTCTCACCCCCGCCACACCCAGAGAACACCCAAAACATGTACAGCGCCCTACACAAACACTTGGTAACTACACACAACAACATCTATATATATCTATATCTATAACAAAAATCATACATGAACTACACAATACGTAAATTCTAGAATACCCGATGCGTAGATGCGGGCCACCTTCTAGTGTTTAAATAAAAGGCTGCTGTGGCCATTTCATCCAACTATGTGTCTGTGGTCATTTCAATAAGGGGTTAAGCAATTGGGGGTGGGGGTATGGTAGCAGTATAAGGGGTCACCAGGACTCCACTATGCCAACGTCATGCATTTTGTAATTTTGCACCCTTTGGTGTCTTTCATCTGGCACTAAGGGGTACTTTCCACGCTGCGACATCGCTAGCCGTCGCACATGCGATATCTTGTGATAGCTGCCGTAGCGAACATTATCGCTACGGCAGCTTCTCACGCACTTACCTGCCCTGCGACATCGCTCTGGCCGGAGAACCGCCTCCTTACTAAGGGGGCAGGTCGTGCGGCGTCACAGCGACGTCACACGGCAGGCGGCCAATAGAAGCGGAGGGGCGTAGATGAGCGGGCCGTAAACATCCCGCCCACCTCCTTCCTTCTGCATAGCCGGTTGAGGCAGGTAAGGAGATGCTCCTCACTCCTGCGGCTTCACACACAGGGATGTGTGCTGCCGCAGGAACGAGGAACAACATCGTAACAGCGGTCGTCCCGACATTATGGAAATGACCGATGCTACACAGATCGCTGATTTACGACGCTTTTGCCGCACAACCCGCCCCCTTAGTAAGGAGGCGGTTCGCCGGCCAGAGCGACGTTGCAGTGCAGGTAAGTGCGTGTGAAGCTGCCGTAGCGATAATGTTCGCTACGGCAGCTATCACAAGATATCGCATGTGCGATGGGGGCGGGTACTATCGCGCTCGCATCGCTAGCATCGGCTAGCGATGTCGCAGCGTGCAAAGTACCCCTTACACGTTGTGACATCGTTACTGGTGCCGGATGTGCATCACTTTTGATTTGACCCCGACGATATCGCAGTAGCGATGACGCAATGTGCTAAGTATCCCTAAGGGGTGCTTAGCCTTGTATTTAGCCAAAAAAAAATAAATTAAAAAAAATAAATGACGTGGGTTCCCCCTATTTTTGATAGCCAGCTAGGGTAAAGCAGACGGCTGCAGCCTGCAGACCACAGCTGCCAGCTTCCCCTTGGCTGGTAATCCAAAACTGAGGGCACCCCACGCTGTTATTTTAAATTAAATAAATAATTTAAAAAAAACAATACGTGGGGGTTCCCCCAAAATTGGATCACCAGCCAAGGTAAAGCGGACAGCTGGGGTCTGATATTCTCATGGTTATTGGACTCTCCCCAGCCTAAAAATAGCAGGCCACAGCTGCCCCAGAAGTGGCGCATCCATTAGATGCGCCAATCCTGGTGCTTCGCTCCAGCTCATCCCGTTGTCCTGGTGCGGTGGCAAATGGGGTAATATATGGGGTTAATACCAGATGTGTAATGTCACCTGGCATCAAGCCCTGGGGTTCGTGATGTCAGGCGTCTATCAGATACCCGACATCGCCAACCGAGTCAGTAATAAAAAACAAACGACGACAAACACATTTTTATTTGAAAAAACACTCCCCAAAACATTCCCTCTTTCACCAATTTCTTAGAAAGAAAAACAAATCCAGGTCTGGTGTAATCCAAGGGGGTCCCACGACGATCCATACCATAGTCAATGTCCCAGTCAATGAAGAACAGAATGTTCCCCATTGGCTGGGAGAGCAATGCAGTGACCTGAGCTAACATCAATAGGTCAGCCCAGGTCACTGCAGGGCATGACAAGTGCTGCTGTCAGGAGGATAGCGAGGTACATTACATCCGGTGATCGCTGCATTCCTGATAGCAGAGCTGTCACTGAGTTCAATGACCGCCGCCTTCTCAACCAAGTATCGCGGGAGCCTGTGACATCACCGCTAGTGACAGTCTCGGGTCGGCAGCGAGAGGAGATGTGACAAGTGGCGGCCATGGAAGACAGTGACAGCGCTGATGTCGGGAGGGCAGGACTTCATCACCGCAGGTAAGGAACTTCACTAACCTCCTGACGACAGCACTTGTCATCCCCGCAGCTGCTATCACTGCAGTGTGGGCAGCTGCGGACACCGTACAGTGCGGGCAGCTGCAGACACTGCTGAGCGGGCAGCCGCGGGGCTAGAGTGGGACACAGACTGCAGCGGCTTCCGACGGAAGTCACACGGAAGTGCTTCTGTGTGGCTTTCGGGGATTTTTGCGCACGTAGCCAGGGTAAACATCGGGTTACTAAACAAAGTGCTTTGCTTGGATTCCCGATATTTACCCTGGTTACCAGCTTACCGCAGGCTGCCAGCGATGGCTCCCTGCACACGTAGCTGTAAAAAGCCATGCTTTTGGTGATCGAAGTGTCGAGTTTGGGCTCGAGCTCGAACACCCCCCAAAATCACTCGAACATGAAATTGGCGAACCTCGAATCTTAAACTTCGCTCAACTGTACTCAGGAACCATACTCGGATTCTGGAAAGTGTTCCAACCTCACCATTTTCCCCATACTATACAAGAAGCCTCCTAGTTTACTAGGTATAAAACTCCTTTTGAGAATGTTTGTTTAATTTACTGTAATGGTGTAGATGGAGAGCAGGGAACAGGGGCTCCTAGACTATCTCTCAGGCGAGGGGTCCTTAGCAATCCTTAATCCCAGAGTTAAGCGGGCTTTACACGCTGCGACATCGCTAATGCGAACTCGTTGGGGTCACGGAATTCGTGACGCACATCCGGCCGCATTAGCGATGCCGTTGCGTGTAACACCGATAAGCGATTTTGCATCGTTGCAAAAACGTGCAAAATCGCTAATCGGCGACACGGGGGTCCATTCTCAAATCTCGTTACTGCAGCAGTAACGAGGTTGTTCCTCGTTCCTGCGGCAGCACACATCGCTGCGTGTGACGCCGCAGGAACGAGGAAGCTCTCCTTACCTGCCTCCCGGCCGCTATGAGGAAGGAAGGAGGTGGGCGGGATGTTACGTCCCGCTCAGCTCCGCCCCTCCGCTGCTATTGGGCGGCGGTTCAGTGACGTCGCTGTGACGCCGCACGGACCGCCCCCTTAGAAAGGAGGCGGTTCGCCCGTCACAGCGACGTCGCCGGACAGGTATGTATGTGTGACCGGTCTGGGCGATGTTGTGCGGCATGGGCAGCGATTTGCCCGTGTCGCGCAACAGATGGGGGCGGCTACCCACACTAGCGATATCGGGACCGATATCGCAGTGTGTAAAGTAGCCTTTACTTCTGATGGTGAGGATATCTGGACCGCCTTCCTTGCTCTGCTCCTAACCAAGCCCTGATCTTATACCCCCTCACCCCAACGTCTGGGGAGGGCCATGGCAAGAGTGATAAGGCGACCAGAAATAGACAAATACGGGGAGCCAAATTAATCTTGATCTCACAATACTCATACACACAGAGGTATAAGACAATAAGAGCTTAGGAAGACAATAAGAGCAGGGAGGAAACAACAAGAGAATGGGAGACCTCCACCACAACTCCTCGGACAAAGTAATACAATCCCCAGCAGAACTGTTATAGAAAAGCACATGGACTGGTTTAGCAAAAAGCTATAGTCAGCATGGGAAGACAGGCTCTAACATCTTAAAAAGGCAGGCAGTGACTGTGTCCCACCCCAGGGCTATGGGGTACTCAGTCCGGGGTCCGATGTTTCAGGGGATATGTAGCGGTTAATGGCCGATGCCCGGTTCCGTGACCCTGGGGGTCGCTTAAAAGGGGGTTTTAAAAAGGGAAAATAAAAACAAAAGAATATTTTGGTGACGCCACTTGCGGGTTGCGGCTATGTGAGGGAAGCTGCCACTGCAGAGTCTCTCACTACTGGGGCTGGTGGTATTTGGCAGCTTAGGTGGTGTGGCCCTTCGCAAGTAGGGCTGAGCCCCAGGGGATTACAGGTGGAACAGGTACGAGAAGAACTCAGGCGACACCAGAGCTGCAGTTTAACTTGTCTTTTACTCACAGGTTTGGTGAGCAGCAGCCTGACTGGTGCTGGTCTGTCCCAATCGGGGCCTCGGTGTTCCCTTTGTCCCAGTGCTGGTTCTGTGACCTGGTGAGCTTTTCTTCCTTGCACCCATCTCTGGTTGGTGGGTCCCTGTAGCCTGAAGCATTTTAGGGTACCATGCTGGTCTTTCAGTCTTGGCCCATATGCAATATAGAAGTTAGGCCTGGCTCAACTATAGAGTAAGCAAGGTGCTCGGAAAAAACAAGTATCCAATATATAGAAAAATTCCGGCACACTAATAAAGATATCCACGAAAAAAAAATCTTTTTGTCAAGGTTTTTTATTATATTGCGTTATTCTTGTGAGGATGTCAGATAAAGAAATGTTCAAGTCCAACTTTACGACCGCAATCTTTGGTCTTTTTCAAGGACTATAATATACAGAAAATATAAAAAACATAAAAATACAAAAAGTGAGTACAATATGTATATTTTCCAATCATATACAATGATCATTATGATGTAAAACATATCATCAATGGTGAAAGAAAAGTATATGACTCGCCCACCTCAGGGCTATGGGACACCCGGTGCCGGGCCGGGCTAGTCCGGGGGTCGTCAGTGGTGGCGGGGCCTGACTCCGTGGCCCTGGTGGGTGTCAGTTAAATATGGCTGGTGAATAAAGTTTATGGTTGTCGTGACGCCACCTGTGGTTTGCGGCTATTAAGCCGCCACTGCTGTATGGGGCCTCCGGGGCTGATGGAATGGCAGCTTGGATGGTCCTGCTCCCCACAGGTGGAGCAGTACCCCGGGGCAACAGTTGGTGTTCGTGAGAGTCTATGGTGTGAATAATACAGTGCAGGGCCGACAGGCAGTGAAA